>NC_135886.1:4313732-4464491 GCF_964194155.1 Cetorhinus maximus | reverse complement strand
CCAAACTCCACCAATCACACCCCCCCCCAAACCCCCAAACTCCACCAATCACACACCCCCCCCCAAACCCCCAAACTCCACCAATCACACACCCGCCCCCAAACCCCCAAACTCACCAATCACACCCCCCCAAACTCCACCAATCACACACCCCCCCCCAAACCCCCAAACTCCACCAATCACACCCCCCCCCAAACCCCCAAACTCCACCAATCACACACCCCCCCAAACCCCCAAACTCCACCAATCACACACCCCCCCCCCAAATCCCCAAACTCCACCAATCACACACCCCCCCCAAACCCCCAAACTCCACCAATCACACCCCCCCCCCCCAAACCCCCAAACTCCACCAATCACACACCCGCCCCCAAACCCCCAAACTCCACCAATCACACACCCCCCCCAAACCCCCAAACTCCACCAATCACACACCGCCCCCAAACCCCGAAACTCCACCAATCACACACCCCCCCCCCAAACCCCCAAACTCCACCAATCACACACCCCCCCCAAACCCCGAAACTCCACCAATCACACACCCCCCCCAATCCCCCGAAACTCCACCAATCACACACCCGCCCCCAAACCCCCAAAGTCCACCAATCACACACCCGCCCCCAAACTCCACACTGACCCCGAAACTCCACCAATCACACACCCGCCCCCAAACTCCACACTGACCCCGAAACTCCACCAATCACACACCGCCCCCAAACTTCACAGCGACTTGGCTAACTTTATTTTTAAGGGTGGGTGGGGTAGGGGTGGGGGGGAGGGGGGTGGAGTGGGGGGGGTAGGGGGGTAGGGGGGTGGAGTGGGGGGGTAGGGGGGTGGAGTGGGGGGGTAGTGGGGTGGAGTGGCGGGGGGTAAGGGGGGTGGAGTGGGGTGGGGTGTAAGGGGGGTGGAGTGGGGGGTGGGGGTAAGGGGGGTGGAGTTTGGTGGGGGTGGAGTCTGGGGGGGTGGAAACTTGCCTCGAGAGAAATCAAGTTGAACACAAGTAATGAACTCCCCAACACCCACACCCCCTCCTCCCAAAAAAAGGGGGAAGAAATAGCATTGGGTATTTTTTTTAAAAACAAACACTTTTTTTCTCTTTTACAAGCTTCAGGGCACACAGGGGTTTCATTTACATTAACACACAATATACAGGCAGGTCCAGCAGCAAAAGCTGAGAGGTGGAGGGGGTGGTGTACTGGAGGATGAACCCACGCAGCTTCCTTGACTTTGGTTTGTTTGAACAGAACTAGTTTCTTTTGAGCTCATAAAAGCAACGTGGATTAATTGGCCGCCTGCTCCACTCTCCTCACCCCCACACTTAAGCTTGCTGGGTCTTATCCCCCCCAGAAAAAAATATTTCAGGATTGCATGAAAAAAAATAGTATTTTTTATACCCAGAGAGTGATGATCTGAAAGGCGCTGCCTGAAGGGGAAGGGGGAGCAAGTTGAGTGACTTTCAACGGAGGATTGGATACATACTTGGGAGAGGAAATGTGTGGAGAGCTCTGGAAAATATCTGGAACTCTCTCCTGGCCAAAAATCAGCTGACGCTAGGTCAACTGACAATTGCAAAACTGACGTTGGCAGATTTTCACTAGGTAGGGCACAATATATAGAATTAAGGTGGGTAAATGGAGTTAAGGTACAGATAAGATAAGGTTACGTTAAGGTACGGATCAACCATGAGGAAATTTGGAACAGACTCCAGAGACTGAATGGCCCACTCCTGTTCCCATATTCCTAAGGGCAGAGGAATGGCTGATTGGATAGCTCTTTCAAAGAGCCAGCACAGGCGGGATGGGCCGAAGGACCTTCTGCTACGCTGCGTGGTTCTATGAGCGGAATTTTACGGCCCTGTCGTGGTGGGGGTGGGGCCATAAAACGCAGCAAGCCATCCAAAAACTCCCATTGACTTCAGCAAGACCATAAAATTCCCCCCCTCCCCCCCTCCTCCCACCCACCCACCCCGAAGCAGTGGGATCTAGCTTCCTGCAGTCAGATCTACAACTCTAAAACTTAAGTCATCCTTACATTGGTCTAGAAACAGGAATCTCGAGATGCTCAACATAAACAGCAACTTTTCCCAACTAAATCAGTGGGTTGTGGGTTCTAAATCCCAGTCCGAGACCTGATCACCAAAATCTGAACTGCTGCTCCAGTGCAATAGTTAGGGAATTCTGCATTGACAGCAATGCAGATTTGTGCATCTTGACTGCTGCATTTTAATATAGCATTAGTAACTGCACTTCAAATGATCCACTGGCAACGCTCTTTGGACGGTCAAGAGGATGAGATTAGGTGCTATACAAGTGTAACTTTTTTGCTGCCTTCAATGACACTAACAAACACACAGCTAACTGTTGTCATTTTCATATCTTCACACTTACAGAATGGTGGAGGGATTTTCAGGCTGATTAACAGTCTGACCAGCCATGACACATAAGCTGCTCTAGGGCCATAACCATCTTTTTCTCTCTTTTTCACTCTTCATGTAGTGTCCTTGTTCAAGGGTTGGTAATCATGGCTTGTGCCATGGTTATGACTATAGGGCAAGGTGAGGACAGACATTCAATGGCATTACCATCACTGAATCCCCCACTATCAACATCCTGGGGGTTACCATTGACCAGAAACTGAACTGGACTAGCCATACAAATACAGTGGCTACAAGAGCAGGTCAGAGGCTAGGAATCCTGTAGCGAGTAACTCACCTCCTGACTCCCCAAAACCTGTCCACCATCTACAAGGCACAAGTCAAAAGTGTGATGGAATACTCTCCACTTGCCTGGATGAGTGCAGCTCCAACAACACTCAAGAAGCTTGACACTATCCAGGACAAAGCAGCCTGCTTGATTGGCACCCCTCCCACAATCATTAACTCCCTCCACCACCAACGAACAGTAGCAGCAGTGTGTACCATCCAAGATGCGCTGCAGGAACTCAACAAGCAGCACCTTCCAAACCCACAACCACTACCATCTGGAAAGACAAGGGCATCAGAGACATGGGAACACCACCAACTGGAAGTTCCCCTCCAAGCCACTCCCATCTTGAATTGGAAATATATCGCCGTTCCTTCACTGTTGCTGGGTCAAAATCCTGAAACTCCCTCCCTATCAGCACTGTGGGTGTACCTACACTAAGGGACTGCAGCGGTTCAAGAAGGCAGCTCACCACCTACCTTCTCAAGGGCAATTAGGGATAGGCAATAAATGCTGGCCTAGCCAGCAATACCCAGATCCCATAAATGAATTAAAAGAAACCTCATTCAGTACAGGGATCGAACCCACACTATTGGCATTGTTCTGCACCACTCTAGTCATCTAACCAACTGACCCCTTATACACATCCTTATGATTGCCAATAGAGTGGTTGGTCTTATTGGGCAAGAAGAGTTTTATGGGCTGCCACCAGCTATACAACAAGTGGAGACACACACTGGATATCAAGCCAAAATCCATGGCTGGAGCTCCAGTCTCTGCTCACTTGGACTGTCTGGAGTGGGATTCAAACTCCGCATCTTCTGACTCAGAGGCAGGAGTGTTACCGCTAGGCCAAAAGGCTTGCCTGCCAATAAAGCTAGTGGCCTTGGCAGCTTTACAGACTCACATTTTCATGACTATTGCAGCCTGCTGTCAAACCAGGCATTTCCTTTAGGGGTCTGCTAAAATTTCCATTTCAATGTCTGGATCATAATGTAAACAAACAAATTTGCAGAACCAGCTCTGCACCAATCACTAGGGAGGCCCTGCTTTTTAATTTTCAACGGGTACTTATCACTAAACTCTGCACTCTATTATTTTGTTGATTTTTTTTACACCTAGTATATAGTGTCATGCATTGTGATGCTGGTACAGCTGCTCTACTTAGAACGCCATCATGGCAGGAGACTCCCAGGGGGCCAGTGGAAATGCTTTAGGGATGTTCTCCAAGCATCCCTGATGAGGTCCAATATGCCCCCTGATTCATGGTGGGAAGGCAGTGGTCCCTGGCTTGTGAGTGACCAAAATGGAGAAGGCTCATCCGGGAAGGCACTGAACACATCGAGAGACTTCATCAGGAATGTGCAGAGGTGAAGTCAAGGTGTCGGAGGGAACTCACAAACCTCCAAACAACCCACCTACCTGACCCTTCAAGCAGCACTCGCCCCGTATGTGGCAGAGTCTGCAGGTCACACATTGGACATATCAGCCATCTCAGAACCTATCAGACCTGAGTGGAAGCAAATGATCCTCGATCTTGAGGGGCTGCCTAAGAATGAAAAGGAGGTGCTGGTATGTCACTGTCCATGTGTGCACAGTGCTGGGGTTTCTTCTGTAAAACAAATCAAAAGCAAGAGCAGTACCACATCACTCAAGAAGATCATGAGGAGTGCAGACCATGAGGATCATGGATCTCAGAGTGCAGTGCTCCTGGGACCCAGGCACCAAAGCAAATTCTTTATAAGCAGCAAATCAACTACAAGTGTTCATCATCTCTTCTTGAAGGAAGGTTGTTGAACTCTAAATTAGAAACATGGGGAATATGTGACTTGCAGGTTGGAACCCCGCCCAATACCTCTGTCTTTCTGTTCAGTCAGCAACTGCCAGGATCAAACTCATGAGATTGTCTCTGCCCTTATCACAATCATCCCTCTTAAGGCCATTGTTATTTTGTACAAAATATCCCCTAAATCTATAATACCATAAAACCGTGCTATACACACACAAACACATATGCAAATGCACAAATTATATATATTATACATACATCAGTAATTTTTTTCCCTCCACACTCAATAAGTTCTATAAAATGGAATAAGATACTAAACCATGTATGAAGAATAGAGAAGGCTGAGCCTGTGCCAAAGAGCATAAATGGAGAAAAAAAGATAATGATAGAGAAAAGACTTCAAATTTCAGTGCAACTATCTACAGCAGAAGGTTTCTATTTTAACGGAACACTCAACAGCATCCTTGTAGCCCACAGTTACTAAAACTACGCTAGTAATGTGCCATTTGTGAAACTTTCAATAGTCTTGAGAGTGAAAGAGTGTGGCTACTCAAATGACTGTAATAGTTTCATTCCGTCCTGTTTTCTTCTTGTAAACTAAAAATGCCTGATGCTAATATACCGCCAAAGTGAAACGATGCAGTGAGTCATATTACTCGTGTCCAAGAATCCATAATTCAAAACTGACTACGTTCTAAAGGTAGCCACACATTGTAAAACGCTTTGGGGTTTCCTGAAAATGTGATAAAGCACTACATAAATCTTTCCCTCTCCTGCAGTTGATGGCAAATCCAAAGATGAAGCTGAGCACTTTCACTCATCACAATTCACTTCAAAAGGTAATCCATTCATAAAGGCAAAAGGCTCAGTGGTGCAAGAAAGTGTTCACATTTGTTCATAATATAGAAATATAGGAATAATGACAAATATGTCAGGACAACTCCCTACAATTTATACATAGGGTAGACAGATGGAGCTGTGATTTAACACCTCACTCAAGATGGCAGCTCCAACAAGGCAGCACTCCCTCAATACTCCATTGAAACTCTAGCCTAGATTGGTGCTCAAGTCCACAGTGGGAATTGAACCCACAATCTTCTGACTTAGGCCATTTGGCCCATTGAGCCTGGAGGAAAAAAGATGGGAAAAGAGTGAAAGAGGAGAAAAAGTAATAGAACCAAGCCAAGCTGACATAAGAAGGAGGATCCCTAGGTATATCAAATCAGCTCCTGCAGCTGCAAAACCTGTGGAGCCTTTAGCTAGGTCTTTATCAAATAGTCTTTATCAGATAGTTTATTTGACCGAATAAGGCACATGACACAAATCAACAGGCAAGTGATCAAGTCCCACATGGACCCACAAGAAAATAATAATAATGTTCAAAACAGGAAATGAGGGAGAATTGTGATAATCTTGGCACTTCTTATCCTTTAACAGGAGTCAATCCTGATAATCTGGTCTTGATCTTATGTCCACAATTCACTCTCGTTACATCCTCCATCATGACCATCAATCTCCCCTCCCTATCTCTCCTCTTCACCCTGGTATGGCTTTCCCTCTTTCTCAGCTATTGGCCCCTTTCCTCATCCTTACTTTGCATTCCACCCCTCTCCCACTTCCCCCACCCATTGTTAAGTTTCTGTCTTTCTCACCCATTCTCACCCCCTTGTCTTCACCATGTTTGGACTAGAGTATGCTGGTTTACCTCATAGCAAAGGTTTGTTCTCCCCACCATGCCCACACCCCCACCAGCCCCATTACGATATCACAATAATTCACATAAAGTCTTCAACAGTAATTGAATGGCCTGTCCTAAAATTGACATCTGTTCACTGGGCAGAATCCAAGAACAAAATAAGGACAAATGTTTGGATTATTCATTATAGCTTTTATGCCATATTTGTAATGATACGTTTTCTCTGGCCTTTGTCCATCTTCTCAATTGCAAACCAAATAATTCTTAAATTGCTTCAATCACTCAATCATTAATTGCATGACTGAGTTTCCTGTTTACAAAGCTCAAGAAGCCAATCTTTTTTAAGCCTCCTACACAATGTACATAAACAATGGCAAATTTTGACTCTCAGGTTCACATTTATGTAAATGATACTGCCTCGTGACTATTTAGGTTTAGGAATGATGGTTTACGGAACATAATGAACCGCAGGGCCCAAGGTTTGGTCAATTTCCCAAAGTATTATGTTCCTCCATGTGGGAAGGTTTTCCAGAATTGATTAAGTAATTTTTATATAACACAAATGTAACCAACTGCAGTCACTTAGCTGTCCCACTGTCAGCTGCAATCTTATACTATCAGTGGGACCCACAGGAGACTGACAATCAACCGTACCTTTGAATTGTGGATCTATAAATCTTTGTTGAGCTAACGTTTTTCAAAACACAGACAGCCAGTCTCATACATTTGAATATCGATCTCCATATTACACAGCAGAGGCCAATCTCTATGGAGTCTGGTACTGAAATCCAAACAGAAAAGGAAGCGAGTGACACATGGAGCTCACTGATCCCAAACTGGACCAAAATATGCTATACACCCAATGATGTTATGTGATAATATAAGGAAAGAACTTACATTTATACAGTGCCTTTTTACATCCCAAAGTACTTCACAACATACTTTTTGAAATGTCCTCACTGTTGTCAGGTAGATAAATGCAGCAACACATTTGCACACAACTCGATCGCACAAACCGCAGCGAGACAAATGACATGTTAATCTGTTTCCCTGGTATTAGCTGAGAGAATTCTCCTGCCCTTCTTCAAATAGTGCCCTGGAATCTTTTACGTGCACTGGAACAGGCCAGACTGGGCCTCAGTTTAACATCTCATCCAAGAGACGACATCTTGAACAATGCAACAACCCCTCAGTGCTGAAGTGTCAACTTAGATTATGTGGCTAAATCCTAGAGAGGAGCTTGAACCCATGACCTTCTGTCTGAGAGTCACGCTGACATTTGCAATACTCTGAGAGGAGGGGGAGTTACCCTCTGCAATTTTAAAAGCCTTCTTAAAATCCATCTTAAAACTCAGGTTTTGATCATGTTTCCTAAGTCTCCTACCACGGCATGGTGTCCAAACCATTTTTATCCTTCCCCCCAGAAAGAATTTTACAATAATATTTCGATATTAAAATGCAAGTTGTTGACCATAATGATGAAATTTAAGGGAATGACAACACACTCCAATATGTGCCAATTGACTAACAATGAAGGTTATAAAAGGAGAAGGGAAGTCTATCTTGTTGTGAATAGGAGGGGTTTTATGCACTGTTTTAGTGACACAAGGAAGACAAAAGCCAATTCTACGGTTCAACCAGCAAAGTGAAGGAGGTCATTTTGAGTTTGAGTGACGCCGATTCAGCCGCCTATTTTGCACCATCACCCTAAGGAAAAATGCTCCCCCAGCTCTCTCATGCCTCTCGAGGTGGGAATCTGGAATCGGTCTGAAGGTGTTGAGAGCTATTTACCTCCCTTCTCCAATGCTTGGCCACTGCATCTTGCTTTGTAAGTTTTCAGGAACCATCCCATCATAATATTCTCATAATTCACTGGAACAAGATGCATACATTGAATCACCCAAGTGGTCAGAATAAAATTTACATCCACTTGGAACTATTTGAAACTCAATACTGTACTTCTCGTTGTTCTTCCAGGTCTCGAAAATTACTTTTCCCTTTTCTCCAGTGATTTAATTTCTACTTTGTTGAACATGGGCAGTGGAATGTTGGCATCGTGAAGCTTTCTGCCACTTCAATCAGCTTCAAGTATATTATCGATAGTAGTGTGACAGACCAGCTAACATCTAACTAGGTAATAATGCATTTTTCTTAATTGTCAGTCAGTAAAGTAGAAAGGACATCAGGGGCTTTAAGCATAACACAAAGCTACGCCAACCCATACAAAGTTACACCAAGCCACCCCTTCCCCAGTTGTTAGATCACAAATCTTTACTTAAAAACAGAATCCATTAGTTGTTTTCAAAGGGAATATAACGTTCTTTGAAAACTAACATTTAAGGGTGTGGGAAGCAAAAGAAAAATAGGATTAGACTAGGTGCAGAAAAACACCAGTACAGACCAAATGGGCTGAATAGCCTGTTTCTGTGTTGTAATATTCTCTGGCTTCATTGAACTGAGCATGTGCAGATGAAAAAGGAAGACTTGTATTTATGTAGCACCTATCATGACCACTTGACATCGCAAATCGCTTTACAGCCAATGAAGTACTTTTGAAGTGTAGTTATTGTTGTAATGTAGAATGCTTAACCATGTCACAGTCCCTGTAGAGAGCAATAACTTTTTAAAAGTGTAATGAATTTCCCAGCAACCGACGGAAAGAATCACAGGACAAGATTTCACATTTTAAGACTTTTACCGTAACAAACTAAAATCAACATAGTCTTCTTAACAGGCAACTAATACACCAAACTAAAGAAAAGGTACTTCCCCATTAACTAACTAACACAACCAAAATACTTTATGACGTGTTTTTACTTTATGTCATGCTCTCAATGGATATTTAGCCTTGAAGATTAAGTTCCAAGCTCCTCCTGG
Organism: Cetorhinus maximus; assembly: GCF_964194155.1. Lineage (NCBI taxonomy): Eukaryota > Metazoa > Chordata > Chondrichthyes > Lamniformes > Cetorhinidae > Cetorhinus > Cetorhinus maximus. The sequence goes on along the minus strand of NC_135886.1, from coordinate 4,455,427 downwards.
CTTTTCAGTAGCCTCCCTTCTCCCTGCCATGCCATGTCCAGTCTTCCAGTGTCTTTTGAATATTGTTCCAATCAGTCTTCTGAGTGTCCCAAACCAACCTCCAGCAGCAAGGCCCATTCCGTTGATTCCTTGTTCCTTAAATCTCCACAAGTCCAGTCCAGTTCTCACCAGCATCCTTTCTGATGGCTAACACACACAACATTTTTTCCTCTGCTTTTCACAACAGCAGCTGTTTCTGTCTCCCTCTCTGTGTGCAGAAAACCAGCTGCCCCTCTTTTGTGTCAAGGTACCTTGATTTTCAATAGGCTTTGGCTACAGATCACATGGGCCTGTCTCTAGTTTAACATGATCATCAACCCCCCATTCAGGGCACTCTATTTCACCTTAAATTAATGGAAACATTTTAAAACATAACCATTTTATAAAGTCTTGCTTTGTAATAACTGCTGTGCCTGTACTGTGGAATTTGCCCCACAGTATGACTATAGATGGAGAGAGCAGTTAATAAAGCATACAGTATCCGAGGCTTTATTAATAGGGGCATAGAGTACAAGAGCAAGGAGGTTATGATGAACTTGTACAGGACACTAGTTAGACCTCAGCTGGAGTATTGTGTCCAGTTCTGAATGTCACACTTTAGGAAGGATGTGAACACATTGGAGAGAGTGCAGAAGAGTTTTACAAAAATGGTTCCAGGGATGAGAAACTTCATTTATGAAGGTAGATGGGAGAAGTTGAGACTGTTCTCCTTAAGAGGAGAAGGCTAAGAGGAGATTTGATAGAGGTGTTCAAAATCATGAGGGGGCTGGACAGAGTAGATAGGGAGAGACTTCTCCCGCTCGTAAAAGGATCAAGAATGAGAGGGCACAGATTTAAAGTGATTGGCAAAAGAAGCAAATGCGATGTGAGAAAAAACTTTTCCATATAGCGAGTGGTTCGGGTCTGGAATGCGCAGCCGGGAAGTGTGGTGGAGGCAGGTTCAATCGAGGTAGCCGAGAGGGCATCAGATGATTATTTAAATAGAAACAACTTTCTAGGGTTACAGGGAAAAGGCAGGAGAATGGCATTGAGTCATAATGCTCATTTGGAGAGCCAGTGCAGACACGATGGGCCAAATGGCCTCCTTCTGCACCATAACAATTTTGTGATTCTGTGATAGTATAGAAGGCAAAGTGATTTCAGTAGCAACAAGACCTTGAGGTAATATTTCTGAGCCACATCTTGAAGCTGTTCGGCATTATGAATAGGCTGCATAAATAACCAGATCTGTATGAAGAATCAAAAGTAATGCCTTTCAAATGATTACTGCAGGAGATGGGGGGTTTGGATTTTATTTTGATTTTCTGTATGTTTCTAGTGATGGCCATTAAAAGATAGATTTACAAAACTATCAAAGTTTACACATTTTTTATGGAGAGGGATTGAAATACATTTTTAATCGTATAAATTTTTTAATGCAATACTCAATGGGATAATTGTAAAACATTCAAAGCATGATAAAAATGGTAGTAATATTTACACAAAATAGATTTTCCTGTTTTGATCTTTGCTGTAATTTTGTTTTGACTATCTTTTAGCTGTGTCTGTTTCAAATGTTATTCACAAAATGCCAAATCATTAGAAATGGGATTGGTTCCACATGTATTGCGTTGTAACATGGGGCACTAGTGTGAATGGTCCCTACGCATGGAATTATGATAGAGGCCAGTATACAGGTCTGTGCCCACATAACTGTAATAAACTAGGTAAATTTGCATTTCCACAGATATAATTGCTGCAATGGTTATTGATGCATTGGTTCTATAAGCTATAACCGCACCAATAATGATAGATGCAGCAGGTCCACCCAAATGTAACTAAAGCAATGGAATCTACAGGAACATAACAACTTCGGACTAGCAGGAGCCCATTTAGGCCACTGAGCCTATTCTGCCATTCAATGAGATCATGGCTGACATGCGACTAACTTCAAAAAAAAACCTTTGCCCCATATTCCTTAATACATAGAAACATAGAAACTAGGAGCAGGAGTAGGCCATTCAGCCCTTCGAGCCTGCTCTGCCATTCATTATGATCATGGCTGATCATTCAACTCAATAGCCTGCTCCCGCTTTCTCCCCATATCCTTTGATCCCTTTCACCCCAAGAGCAATATCTAACTCCTTCTTGAAAACATACAATGTTTTGGCCTCAACTACTTTCTATGGTAGCGAATTCCACAGGCTCACCACTCTCTGGGTAAAGAAATTTCTCCTCATCTCAGTCCTAAATGGTCTACCCCATATCCTCAGACTGTGACCCCTGGTTCTGGACTCCCCTACCATCAGGAACATCCTTCCTGCGTCTACCCTGTCTAGTCCTGTTAGAATTTTATAGGTTTCTATGAGATCCCCCCTCATTCTTCTGAACTCTAGCAAATATAATCCTAACCGACACAATCTCTCCTCATATGCCAGTACTGCCATCCCAGGAATCAGCTGGTAAACCTTCACTGCACTCCCTCTATAGTAAGAACATCCTTTCTCAGATAAGGAGACCAAAACTGCACACAATATTCCAGGTGTGGTCTCACCAAGGCCCTGTATAATTGCAGCAAGACATCCCTGCTCCTGTACTTGAATCCTCTGGCTGTGAAGGCCAACATACCATTTACCTTCTTTATCGCCTGCTGCACCTGCATGCTTACCTTCAGTGACTGGTGTACAAGGACACCCAGATCTCGTTGCACATTCCCCTCTCTCAATTTATAGCCTTTCAGATAATAATCTGCCTCCTGTTTTTGCTACCAAAGTGGATAACTTCACATTTATCCACATTATACTGCATCTGCCATGCATTTGCCCACTCACTCAGCTTGTCCAAACCACACTGAAGCAGCTCTGCATCCTCCTCACAGCTCACTCTCCCACCCAGCTTTGTGTCATCTGCAAATTTGGAGATATTACATTTAGTTCCCTCATCTAAATCATTAATATATATTGTGAATAGCTGGGGTCCCAGCACCGATCCCTGCGGTACCCCACTAGTGACTGGCTGCTGTTTGGGAAAAGACCCATTCATTCCTACTCTCTGTTTCCTATCTGCCAACCATCTCAATATACTACCCCCAATCCCATGCACTTTAATTTTACATGTCAATCTTTTATGTGGGACTTTGTAGAAAGCCTTCTGAAAGTCCAAATAAACCACATCTACTGGCTCCCCCTCATCAACTCTACTAGTTACATCCTCGGAAAATTCCAGTAGATTTGTCAAGCATGATTTCCCTTTCATAAATCCATGCTGACTCTGTCCGATTCTGCCACTGTTTTCCAAGTGCTCAACTATTAAATCTTTTATAATGGACTCTAGAATTTTCCCCACTACCGACTTCAGGCTGACTGGTCTATAATTCCCTGTTTTCTCTCTACCTCCCTTTTTAACTAGTGGGGTTACATTAGCTACCCCCAATCTGTAGGAACTGTTCCAGAGTCTATAGAATCTTGGAAGATGACCACCAATGCATCCACTATTTCTAGGGCCACTTCCTTAAGTACTCTGGGATGCAAATTATCAGGCCCTGGGGATTTATCGGCCTTCAATCCCTTCAATTTCCCCTACACCATTTCCCTACTAACACTGATTTCTTTCAGTTCCTGACTCTCACTAAACCCTGTGTTCCCCAACATTTCTGGTATGTTATTTGTGTCCTCCTTTGTGAAGACAGAGCCAAAGTATGTATTTAGTTGGTCAGCCATTTCTTTGTTCCCCATTATAAATTCCCCTGTTTCTGACTGTAAGGGACCTACATTTGTCTTCACTAATCTTTTTCTCTTCGTATACCTATAGAAATATTTACAGTCAGTTTTTATGTTCCCTGCAAGCTTACTCTTGTACTCTATTTTCCCCTTCTCAATCAATCTCCTTTGCTAAATTCTAAACTGCTCCCAATCCTCAGGTCTGTTGTTTTTTTCTGGCCAATTAGTATGCCTCTTCCTTGGATCTAATACTATCTCTAATTTTCCTTGCAACTCATAGTTTGGCCACCTTTCCTGTTTTACTTTCATGCCAGACAGGAATAAACAATTATTGCAGTTCAGCCACGCGCTCTTTGAATGTTTGCCATTGCCTATCTGCCATCATCCCCTTAAGTAACGCTTCCCAATCCATCAAAGCCAACTCGCGCCTCATGCCATCGTAGTTTCCTTTATTAAGATTCAGGACCCTAGTCTCAGAATCAACTACGTCACTCTCCATCTCGATGAAAAATTCTATCATATTATGGTTGCTCATCCCCAAGGGGCCTTGCACAACTAGATTGCCAATTATTCCTTTCTCATTACACAATACCCAGTCTAGGATGGCCTGTTCTCTAGTTGGTTCCTCAACGTATTGGTCCAGAAAACCATCCTGTATACACTCCAGGAATTCCTCCTCTACGGTATTGTTACTAATTTGATTTGCCCAATCTATATGCAGATTAAAGTCATCCATAATTACAGATGTTCCTTTATTGCATGCGTCTCTAATTTTCTGCTTAATGCCATTCCCAACATCACCACTACAGTTTGGGGGTCTATATACAACCCCCACTAACGTTTTTTGCCCCTTAGTGTTTTTCAGCTCTACCCATACAGATTCCACATCGTCAGAGCTCATATCTTTCTTCACTATTGCGCTAATTTCCTCTTTGACCAGCAATGCAACTCCACAGACACTGGCATCCTAGAGGCACATTTTGGGCTCTGTCTGCCCTAAACTGCTAGGAAATCTGGCCTCCAGGAGCCCAGGCTAAGGAGGGTAATGGGGGTTGAGGGGAAGGGGGTGGGGTAAGTGGTTGGGGGAGGGTGGCAGGATAGCTTATCACTCACCCCACCCCACATCTCCATCCCTAGAAACCTAAAAGATCGACCCAAGCAGCCCACTTTGAGGGAACTGTATAAAATTTGACACTTTTTGTAAGTCCTTGCTGGCCTGCATGGTCCCTTGAGGTGAGATCCCATCCCCCCACCTCACTCTTACATCATGGGAGCTCTGACCATGTCTGTTTGCACAAAAGTAAAGGAATAAAAAAAACTACACAGTATTTACAGCACAGAAACAAGGCATTTGGCTCAACAAGCTCATGTCAAAGTCGCTGCACACGAGCCTCCATCTACAGTTCTTCATCCAACTCCTTCAAAATATTTTTCTACGTGGCCATAATGGTGAGCATGGCAATACAGAGGAGGTGGTGGCACAGTGGTGTTATCACTGGATTAGTAACCCAGAAGCCCAGGGGAATCCTCTGGGGACCCAGGTTTGAGTCCCACCATGGCAAATGGTGGAATTTGAATTTAAAAAAAAAGAAATCTGGAATTAAAAGTCTAATAATGACCACAAAACCATTGCTGATTGTTGTAAAACCCCATTTGGTTCACTAATGCCCCTTTGGGGAAGGAAATCTGCTGGCCTACATATGACTCCAGACCCACAGCAATGAGGTTGACTCTTAAATGCCCTTTAAACAAGGGGAATTAGGGATGGGCAATAAATGCTGATCTAGCCAGCAATGCCCACACCACATCCTTCCTCAAAAACTTGCTTATCTAGCTTCCTTTAAAATGTATCGATGTGACTAAATTATTTCCTATGATAGTGAGTTCCACTTTGCATCACTCTCTGAGCAAAGAAGTTTCTTCTGATTTCAATATTGGATTTATTAGTGATTATCTTATAATTATGGCCCCTGGTTCTGTTCTTGCCTGCAAGTGGAAACATCTTCTTGACATCTATCCTAATAAATCGTTTCATAACCTTGATGAGCACCCCTCTGTCTTCTCTTTTCTAGAGAACAGGCCCCAGCCTGTCCATGTAATCTCTTAGTTCTGGTATCATCATTAAATCTTTTTTGCACCTTCTTCATTTCCTTTATATCCAACATAGAAGACTATTCATAGTACTCCAAGTGTGGTCTAACTAAGCTGCTCTAAAAGCTTAACAGAACTTATACAAATGTAGCATTCCTGGGGAGTTGTTTACTGGTTTATTTTTATTCATCTTGGGATGTGGGCATCACTGGCTAGGCCAGCATTTATTGCCCATTCCTAATTCCCCTTGTTTAGAGAGCATTTAAAGTCAACCACGTTGCTGTGGGTCTGGAGTCACATGTAGGCCAGACCAGGTAAGGATGGCAGATTTCCTTCCCTAAAGGGCATTAGTGAACCAGATGGTTTTAACGACAATCGACAATGGTTTCGTGGTCATGAGTCCCACCACAGCAGATGGTGGAATTTGAATTTTAAAAAAAAGAAATCTGGAATTAGAAGTCTAATAATGACCACAAAACCATTGCTGATTGTTGTAAAACCCCATTTGGTTCACTAATGCCCCTTTGGGGAAGGAAATCTGCTGGCCTACATATGACTCCAGAGCCACAGCAATGAGGTTGACTCTTAAATGCCCTTTAAACTTCTAATTCCAGATTTCTTTTTTAATTTAATTCAAATTCCACTATCTGCCATAGTCGGATTCAAACCCGGCTCCCCAGAGCATTACCCTGGTACTCTGGATTATCAATCCAGTCAATAATACCATCACATCACCACCTCCCCTGTATTGCTTCACTCACAATGATGGCCATGTCGCTGTTGATGCTAGAGGTTGTTACAGTCTGACAGGTCTGACTCTCTCTTCCCAAACCCTCTCTCAGTTTTGTTTGCAGAGTGATGACCTTATTAACAAAACCCTGTGTAGATTTACTGATAATTGTATTTGTTCAGTTGTTTCACACAACTTACTCACAGGCTTGATGGACGTGTATCTGGGCAACGCACTGTTTACATTAGAAGGAGCTGCTGGTTCCCTATCTTAATTAAGCTGTGCACTGTAGTACAAAGTTGTTTCCCCTGTATTGTTTTCAGTCCTTATCATTACAGAATGTTTTCTATCACTGCCACAGATTACACTATTTATTACAATTCCTTAACTGTACTTTTTTCTCCAACCAGTACTGTTCCCTATTCATTATCATGTTACACTTCCTTTATGTGAAGAAGATATTTTATGAAGAGGATTCTGGTGCCAGGAGAATGAAGTGCAGGTTGGAAGCCACGGTTTGTGGAATTGCCAGTTATACAAGCATTTGAAGGATCTCTCTTTAAGTCAATCTTGGCTTTATGTGAACCACTTATAGAGGCCGCATTCCACCCTTCACCCTGAGCATCTTTCCCAATGTGGAGCATTTCGAACAATTCCTGGCCTAGAGTTTCCGTTATTTTGTCCACCCGAAATCAGCCAGAGCAACATAAAGGATCAAGGATTTTTAAGTGCAATTAAGTTCGGCCTGGCGTAAATCGAGTTTTCATGATCTCTAACACCTTTTTAAAAAAAAGATTGTGCTGGAGGCTGACCCTGCCTACAAAGCAAAGCTGTCAGTGGCCCCAAATCAACGTACGGGGCATGTCAAGTTGGCACTGGTTGTACCCGAATGTGGGCCTTCGAGGGGGGGGGTCTTCAAAAAAAGTTGTCTTTTTTAGGCCAAAAGCCAATATTAGGCACATAAAAAAAAGTAATATTAAAAGATAATTAATTTTACTAATAAATTCTTAATCTATGAATGGATATCAATGAAACTAATATGTGTCCTGTATAGATTTTTAAAGACATTTTCAGTCATTTAAAACCATAGATGGGGCACTCATTAAAAATCTTTACTTGTGAGATTGATCCATTTTCCGTTTTATTAATGAAACCACAGCTGGTTACTGCTCGTTATACAGCAAGAATTTTTTTTCATGTAAGGAGAAAATGAACAATTACCTTGGACCATAAATTTCACTTTGGAAAACTAACAGTTTCGAGCCCAATTTGTGCCCAGCTGGCCAAAAACACCCAAAACGGAAACCCGTCTTCTGTCACTCACCCATCCCAAGTGTTTAGGCGTTCTAACCACAGCACGGTCAGTAACATCACACTTTTCTCTGGGGCTTTTGACACCGGTTGACCACAGAAAAGTGGTTCAGAGAGCTGTCAAAGCACTCTGATGATTCAAAGCTAAAAGTCGACATTTGAGTCCAACGAGGGACCTCTCTCAGGTTTGATGCTCACCCTGTTCTGGGTGAGCTGGCATCTACTAGGGCAATGAAAGATGTGCTTTAATTCACCACAGCACCGCTGCACTAGGGAATGGGAGAGTGACTGATATTCCTGCTTCTGATGACTAAACCTTGTTGGAAATCCGTGCGTGTGGATCCAGCCCAACTGTGATGCCCTCCACAGTTGAACAGCCTGCCAACAGAGTAGAAAAGGTCCGCACCTGAATGTGACCATTTGGGCACAGTACTAGACTGTAGAAATCTAGGCTTTGATTTCAACTCACCTGACTTTTCAGGAGCAATGTGCAATGGGCGGTGGTGGTGGTGGTGGTGGGGGTGGTGGTGGTGGGGGTTGGGAGGAGGGATGGGGGTAGGAGGGTCCAGGGTTCACTAGAGCACACAGGGAACCTAGAGGTCGGGGTTTGTGTGGGTGTTACATTCTGACAGTTTCCTAGCCCGGACACCAGCCTGGTTGACCAGCCTGGCTTCCAATCAGGCGGGGAGCAGACCAGAGGAGGCTGCAGGATCGGGTAGGTCCACAACCCGGGAGGGCATGGGGGTGGGGGTGGTAGGGGTAAGGTGCGAGTTCTGAGGCCTCCAGGGAAGGATGGGGGTAGATTAGAAGGGTCGGGGAGGTGGGAGGTCTGATCGCAGGAGGTTTACAGGCAGGTCTTTGCTGGATTGAGCTGGTAATTGTAAGGCCTCAGCCTTTGCCTGCCTCTATCTGCCGGGTTTCCAAGGCTCCAGGAATCCAATCACCCCCACCGGGAAATTCAAAATGTTGATTAACAAAGAGCTTCGCAGATTCACAATTGTCAACTGGCTTTCCTGGAACCAGTCAGTCACAGGGTAAAACTAGAAGCAGGTGGGTTGGGGGCAAGTTAGTCTCCAGATTCAGATTTTTAACAGTTTAACCTCGCGCCTGACCCCAAACCCGCCCTTTTTTGGGGGTTAAAATTCACCCCCATAGAACCAGCCAACACAGGAGGCTATTTGGCCCTTCATGGCCGTGCTAGCTGTTTAAAATCAGTCCCACTCTCCTGCTCTTTCCCCAAAGCCCTGCAGTTTTTCCCCAACACGCTTTTATTGGGTCACTTATGAAAGCTGCTATTGAATCTGCTTCCTGCATCCTTTCAAACAGATTATAACAACTTGTTGTGCCAAAACAAATCTCCTTGTCACCCCTCTGGTTGGTGACATTCATTTGTTGAACGCTCCCCACCTCTTTCCCACCCCTCCTGAAAATACCCGTGTCCTCAGAACAAGACGGGAAGGAGAAGAACTGAAGCGAAAAAAAAGTTCTTCCTCTCTCTATCTCATAAACCATTAATTTGAGTTTCCAACTAAATCCCATATTCTCTTGTAAAACACTGACACAGATGTAAGTGCAATACTTTCCTGGCCCTGTGTGTGTGTGCGCGTGTGTGTGTCTGTGTGCACGAGCGTGTGTGTGTGCGTGTGTGTGTTGTGTGTGTGTGTGTGTTGTGTGTGTGTGTGTGTGTCTGTGCGCACGAGCGTATTTGTGTGCGTGTGTGTGTTGTGTGTGTGCATGCGCGCATGTGCGTGTGTGTGTGCGCGTGTGTGTGTGCGTGTCCGTGTGTGCGTGCGCGCGCGTGTGTGTGTGTATGTGCGCACGTGTGCATGTGTGTGCGTGTCCGTGTGTGTGTGCATATGTGTGTGTTGTTGTGTTTTCTCTTTCTCTGGTTTCTGCTGGTGGAGAATTTCTCTCAGATACACTGTGACCCTCATTTGCCTGGGTCTGTGTGTACTTTCTGAGACCCAGAGATTGTTCAACTCCTGCAAGAACTGAGACAGGAAAAGAGAAAGAGCAAGAGGATAAGAAATCATTCCTGCTTAAGGAAAATGCATGCAATCTCCCACATAGAGATCACTGCAATTAGACCTGACAGATGAGTAGTATGAACTTTAATGAGGAGAGAGGAAAGGAGGAGAGACAAGCGGATACATTTAGAATGCTCAATCTTAATAAGAAACATGCATTTGTAGTAAGTGCAGGTTTTTGTTTCTGAAATCTGGTCTGTTACCTCCTGGCTACCTTGCATTTAACTATAGTTTGATAAAGAAGCATTAACAACAATTTACATTTAAATAGTGGCCATAACATAGAGAAGCATCCCAAGGTGCGTTACAATAGTGTGCGTCAAATTGACACTGAACCACATACCCCCTCCTCCCTTCCCCACTCCACACATTCCTCTCCCTCCACGCACCCTTTCCTCCCCACACCCTCACTAATAAGTACCATTTATTTAATCTGACAGAATTTTATGTGATACAAAATCTCCCTCACTCTCCTGAAATCTTGTTGTTTAGCAACAACCCATTGAAACTGGTTTGTACAGATCTCTTTGTATGAAATTCCTCTGTTAATCCCTTTGCTCTTTATCCCTGTTTGTATCTGATTCTTTTGCCCAATCCCCATTGTGTTGACTCCTTTGTGCCAAATTCCTATTCCAACTCCTAATCCACTTTTGTATTTTTTTTAGCTTCAGTTAAAGTCTGTTTCTCTTAAGTATTAAACAACTGAACATTAAACAATTCAAGAACTGTGATTATCCAATCTCAAATTCTTGTTTTAATTCTCAAACTAATTAGCATGTTTTTATAACCTATATTTCATGTTAAATATGAAAATTTTAAAAATTAAATACATTCACTTTCCTAACATCAAATTGGATGCTTTCAACAGCAATTGCTCTCAATAAATATATTATTCTCCATATTTCTAATCTTTGTTTGGATGTAATGTTAGTCTGCAGGTACAGCAAGTGATTAAGAAGACAAATGAAATTCTGGCATTTATTGGAAGGGGAATGGAATATAAAACCAGGGAAGTTTTAGTGTAGCTGTACAGGACCTTGGTGAAACCACATCTGGAGCACTGTGTACAATTTTGCTCTCCTTATTTGAAGAAGGATATAATTGCATTAGAAGCAATTCAGGGAAGGTTTGCTTGACTCATTCCGGGGATGAAGGGCGTACCTTATGAAGAAAGACTGAACAGGTTGGACCGATGCCCATTGGAGTTTAGAAGAATGACAGGTGATCTTTTTGAAACATATAAGATTCTGAGGGGACGTGATAGGGTGGATAGCAGGAGGATGTTTCCTCTTGTGGGTGAGACTAGAACTAGGGAACACAATCTAAAAATAAGAGGTCTCCCTTTTAAGATGGAGATGAAAAAACAATTTTTTCTCCCAGAGGGGTCGTTAGTCTGTGGAATTCTTTTCCCCAGAAAGCAATAGAGACGGATCATTGAATTTATTCGAGTTGAATATACAGATTTTCGATATACAAGGGAGTCAAGTGTTATGGGGGGCAGACAGGAAATTGGAATTGAGACCAGAACCAGATCAGCCATGATCTTATTGAAGATGGAGCAGGCTGGAAGGGCCGAATGGCCTACTCCGGCTCCTATATTTGTCACTCCCACTGTTTCTCTCATTTTGCTTATTCTCTTATTCCTTGTACAGATGTGTTCACTCTGAATCTGTTATTTTCTGTCACAGTTCTCCCTTTTAGTTATCAATGGGTTACTCATTCTCGATTTTTTGCCAGCATGCTTTCTTGACTTGGCCTGGTGTCAGTCTTTCTCTAAATATACCCACTGTCTAAACTCTTGTTACAAACTTCATGGGCAGGACTTTCCTGAAGGCTTCTGAATCCCGCCTCCCCTCCACGCTCAAAGGGGAGACCCCCCCTGAATTGTGTGGGAAACTGTCACACACCTGTGATTTCCCCAAATTGGCCAATTAATGTCCAGAGGGTGGGCTCATTGTCCAGGATGGTGGGCAGATTCTTGAAGCTGGTCGGTGAATAGGAGGCTCTCCAGATTAGAAACAGCAGGAGATTGTCACTCAAGGGAACTGAGGGAGGGCGCACCCAGGCAGAGAGGACGGCCTCTAACCCTACCTAGAGAACATAGTTCTCTAGTCTGCCACTGGGAGGCCGCCTCCAAGCAGCTGTATTGTCTCTTTTTTTATTTGTTCATGGGATGTGAGTGTCGCTGGCTAAGCCAGCATTTACTGCCCATTCCTAATTGCCCTTGAGAAGGTGGTTGTAAGCTGCCTCCTTGAATACCCACAGTGCTGTTAGGGAGGGAGTTCCAGAATTTTGACCCAGCGACAGTGAAGGAACAGCGATATATTTCCAAGTCAGGATGGTGAATGGCTTGGAGGGGAACTTCCAGGTGGTGGTGTTCCCATCTATCTGCTGCCCTTGTCCTTCTAGACGGTAGTGGTCTTGGGTTTGGAAGGTGCTGTGTAAGGAGCCTTGGTGAGTTCCTGCAGTGCATCTTGTAGATGGTGCACACTGCTGCTACTGTGCGTCGGTGGTAGACGGAGTGAATGTTTGTGAATGGGGTGTCAATCAAGCTTTGTCCTGGATGGTGTCAAGCTTCTTGAATGTTGTTTGGAGATGCACTCATCCAGGCAAACGGAGGGTATTCCATCACACTCCAGACTTGGGTCTTGTAGATGGTGGACAGGCTCTGGGGAATCAGGAGGTGAGTTACTCACCGCACCATTCCTGCAGGACCTGCCACTCAGCCTCCAAAAACAAACCTTTTTGTCTTTAACAGCCTCTATTGGCTACCTGCCACTTGTGGATGGGTAGCCCTCCTGCTCCTTCCTGCCTCAAGGAAAATGGCCCGGTACATAGGCTGGCTGTGTGAGCTTCTGCGTCCACCCACCTCCACTTCTGCCCCCAACGGGGGCTAAAAATCTAGTCCCCTTGACTCAGAATCTGTCAATCACTCTTCTGCATAGAACAACTAATTTGCTGTACAACCTACATCAAAGGAGTCAGTAAGGGTCAGTAAAGTCTGATGAGGTTAGATGGTGGGAAGAGGATCATGTAGACCATAAACACTGGCATGGACTTTTCGGGCCAAGTGGCCTCTCTCCGTGCTCCTTCTGACACTCAAACAGAAATTGTTGGAAATGGGTAATAGATCTGAAAGATGACCCTTCATTGTTTTTAAGTGATGAGGTTCCGCAGATTTCTTTGTAAAATGGTATTTTCATCCCTATCGCCTGATATCTCTTTGGTATCTCCTTCAAGTAGCCACTTGGCTTCAGAGCCTGTTGGTCATACATGCATGGTTTCCAACATGACTCTCCACTGGATTGTGCTCAGAAGCAGGGGACACGGTCAATGTTTATAAGGAGGGACCCATCCTCTGCAAATGAAAGGAGTATGTACTAGCCTTGCGCTTTTTTTGAATGACCTGAGAGCTTGGGGAGCCTATGGTTCCCCGTTACTTCCTCCATGGCACCGCCTTAGCCAATCAGAGTGGACTTGTCGACCAGTCAGCACCCTTTTCCCCTGTAGTATAAATTGTTGTGATGGTTTGGAATTTGGCACTCTTGTGTTTGTCCTGATGAGTGCAAGATGAAAAGCTTTGGCAACAAGTCTTTCTTTTCTGCAATATTCAAGTTCTATATTATCAAGCCCACTGTCAATGTGTTTTGTTCCCTAAACCTTGTGACTCTGAGGCCAATGAGCTTTTGCATCCTCGACATTAATATTCTGTCCAACATCAGCTAGCTCCATACAGGACTGGGATTGAACCCAGGGCATTTCTATTCTGTGTGGTTTAGCACCGCACCACATGATGCATTTATCACAAAGTTTACTTTTTGTTCATTCAATTCTTCCCTGCACCCCCGTTTCCCCTTGTTCTGCAGTTGCTTATAAACTGTTAAACCTCTTATCTTCTTCCAGTTCTGATGCAAAGTCATCCACCTGAAATGTTAACTCGTTTTCTCTTTCCACAAATGCAGCCTGCCCTGTTGAATGTTTTCAGTATTTTCTGTTTTTTTGCTTCACATTTCCAGCATCCGCAGTGTTTTACTTTGGTCCTGGTGCATTTATCCGATGAGCCACACAGACGCAGTGCTGCCCTCACATGGGGAGGCCCTGCAGTTCAGTCAAGACATGCACAATGATTCATTTCCATTGCGAGCTGTGCAACAGTGGAAGCCGCTTTTGTCTTCAACTGAAAAAGGCCATAAACTTCCCTTTCTGTTTATTTTCTCCATTCTCACACAGCTCCCCCCTCCAATAAACTACTTTAGTTTACAACCCATTAAATGCACCATTTTATTGGAGTGACATCTTTTGTGAGAAAGAGCAGACTAAACATTTCAGCCATTGTGTGAATCAAGAGACTAGACAAGCTGGAAGCATTTTTGGGAAACAGGAGACAAGGGATCCTTCAGACTATTTGATCTTGACAACTACATGTTGAAAACACAGGAGGCAAAAATGCTTTAAAATTGTTGAAATGTTTGTCAACATAGAACCACATGCAATAGAGCAAACCACTCTGCTCCAACAGGATTAACTCGCTCCTCAGACCACAGAGAAACAACGTTGGAGATTTCTGTCTTTCTCTGTAGTTAACAAGCTGTTGATAAAATTGTGTTCTTAGAAACCACTCCCATTGGGCAGAATTGGGCGGGCGGGCGGGCGGGCGGGCGGGCCCGACCCAATCTCCGGCGGGCGGGGAGACGATCCCCGCCGGAGAAGCGGGCCCCGCCGCCTTTTTACGTGGGCGGGTCAATTAAGGCCCACCCAGCGTGACGTCCAGCAGGAAGCGCCATGCGCTCCCTGTGTGGGCAGGGCCGGGGGGGGATTCCCTAAAAGCGAGAGTGCGCTCTTTCACGCATGCGCATGACAGAGCGCACATCTCCCTGAGGCTAAGTGCAGCTTCAGGGAGATCGCTGACAGTTTTAAAAATATGAAAAATAGAATTTTAAAAATTCGCTAACATGTCCCCCTCATGTGACAATATCACATGAAATGGGACAGGTTCATAATTAACATAATAACTTTATTAAACTTTTTAAAACCCGACATGAAACCTGATCCCGCCGCTGGATGAGGTTTCATGTTTTCTCTAGTTGCCGCCGGGGCTCCTGGCCGACTCACCAACCTTAGGGTTGGACGGGCAGGTACATTAATTACTTTAACGACTCTGTCAATGGCCTCAATTGGCAGGCCCGCAGCTGATTTTGCTGCACCCCCGCCTTCCTGAAAATTTAAATGGGGCAGGATGACATCGGGCGTTCCCCCCAACATCATCCCGCGTCATTTTACGCGTCGGCGAGTGGGCCTCACCCCCTGCTCGCTGGCGGAAAAATTCTGCCCATAGTTTATTTTAGCAGCTCATTAATTACAGAGCCAGATTCTGCAGTTTTTGTTATGGGAACAACCTGTATTTATATAGCACCTTTAAAGTGGAAAAACTGTCCCCAGGCACTTCACGAGAGCATTATCAAACAAAATTTGACACTGAGCCACAGAAGGAAATAGTAGGACAGGTGACTGAAAGCTTGATCAAAGAGATAGGTTTTGTGGAACACCTTAAAGGGGGAAAGGGAAGTAACGAGGTGGAGGCTCTTAGGGAGGTGATTTCAGAGCTTAGGACCTTAGCGGCTGAAGGCATAGCCCCCAGTGGTGGAGTGATAAAAATTGGCGATTCTCAATAGATCGCAATTGGAGGAGTGCAGAGACCGTGAAGGATTGTAGGACTGGAAGAGGTTACAGGGATAGGGAGGGGTGAGGCCATGGAGGGATTAGAAAACGAGTATGAGAATTTTGGAAGAGGAATTTCAGGCCTAAATGTGAATTCTCTTTGAAATCACAATACAGAACGGACGTGGAGAACGCAACAAAGCCTCACAGGTTCAATCCTAGGTGGATTTCATTTAAGATAACGAAACCTAGATAGGTCTAAATGGCTGTGATCTAATATTTGAGGTTCAGGTGAAGATTTAAAGCCAACAGTCCCTCTAAGCTACATGGGTGCTTGGGTGTGTAGCAATCGGGAACATATTACATAGGGAACAACCTGCCAGCAATTTTAGAGGGACCATGTGCTGCAGCAAACAGATCTCACACAGCAAAGAGGAATTTACAGGGAACACGGTTAATGTCAATCTGCAGAGTCTCCATGTAAGCAACTGCCTTGAAATTGCTCCCACTTTTAACAACACATAGCATTCATTTTAGTTGAGGTATAAAAGTATCATTAGTCGTCTAGGGTCCACAATATATTCATACATTTGACTGCTGCATGCTCAACATCATTGATTTGCAGCAAAATTCATTTTGAAGGATTGATGGTGAGCATATCATCTTCCTAATATTCTCAAAAGTTACTGGACCAGAAATTAATTAGCCCTGCAGATAGTTCTGTTTGCATATAGGATGCAGCATAACAGAAAGTGGTTCAGCCAGCTAACCGTAGCAAGGGCAAATGTCTCACAATTTGACCCTTGATACATGCAGAGAAATTATAAGTAATCACAATCGATGAACAGATCTACCATAGATGGTAACGCTGTGATAACCTTGGTTTTGCAAAGGATTGTTAGTTTTCCTAGGAAACACTATATGCATTGAAGGGGTGATCCTGTCAATCATGCTCTCCGAGTGTGGACAAAATATGGTCAAGGGGCTCACAGGTTGGCGATAGGGTTACAACATTGTACCCTCAACCGGCCAAACCTGAACTCACCATTGTGTGTGGCTCCCTGCTGAGTGCGTAGGATCAAAACGCCATCCCATAGGTTCTAGGAAAGAACATGGTCTGAGGAAAAAATTCCCAAAGGAGAATGAGCAATGAGTTGCTTTGCTGCTAGGAATCTGGATGGAGGACTGAGGCGTAACTTTGAGAAGTAAAAAAAAGATCACTGAATGAATCATGAGCTTTGACAAGTAGGGTCAGATTTCTTTCAAAAATCCCCACGCTTCCAAGAGTTTGTCCAACCATTGTCATGACAGGCACAAACAGCTTTTAGGTGAAGCTTTCAAGGGAAATGTATAGCATCTGTCACCTTGGATCTATTGGTAACATACTCACTTTGAGTCAGACAGTTATAGGTCTGAGGCCCCTCTTGAGAATTGAACACTTAGCCTCAGCTGACAATGATGTATAGAGGATTGGCTGACTAACAGGGAACAGAGAGTCAGGATAAATGGGTCATTCTGAGGTTGGCAAACTGTAACAAGTGGAGTGCTGTAGGGATCAGTGCTGGGGCCTCAACTATTTACAATCTTTTTTAATGACTTGGATGAAGGGACCACCTGTATTGTAGCCAAACTGCAGGCGATACGAAGATAGACAGGAAAGCAAGTTGTGAAGAGGATACAAAGAGTCTGCAAATTGATATAGACAATTAAGTGAGTGGACAAAAATTTAGCAGATGGAGTATAATGTGGGAAAATGTGAGGTTGTCCACTTTGGCAGGAAGAATAGAAAAGCAGAATTATTTAAATAGAGAGAGAGAGAGACTGCAGAATGCTGCAATACAGAGGGATCTGGGTGTCCTTGTACATGAATCACAAAAAGTTACTGCGCAGGTACAACGCATAATTAGGATTCAGACAGAATGTTGCCCTTTATTTCAAGGGGGGTGGAGTATAAAAGTAGGGAAGTCTTGCTACAACTATACAGGGTGTTGGTGACTCAGCACCTAAAATACTCTGTACAGTTTTCGTCCCTTACTTAAGGAAGAATATACTTGTATTGGAAGCAGTTCAGAGAAGATTCATCTGGCTGACCCCTGAGATGGAGATGTCTTAGGAGGAAAGGCTGAGCAGGTTGGGCCTATACTCTTTGGAGTTTAGATGATGAGAGGTGATTTTGTTGAAACATTCAAGATTCTTGACAGAGTAGGTGCTGAGAGAATGTTTCTTCACATGAGGAATCTAAAACTAAGGGATACAGTTTAAAGGAAAGGGGTCTCCCATTTAAGATGGAGATGAGGAGGAATTTCTTCTCTCAGAGGGTCATTAGTCTTTGGAATTCTCTTCCCCACAGAGCAGTGGAGGCTGGGCTATTGAATATATTCAAGGCTGGAGTTAAACAGGTTTTTGATTGGCACAGGTTATGGGGAAGGAAGAAAGTGCTGTTAAGGCCACAATCAGATCAGCCAAGTCTTATTGAATGATGGAGCAGGCTCAATGGACCGAATGGCCTATTCCTGCTCTTATTCTTTACAGTTGATCATGAGAGTTGGTTAATCATAGATCCAAGTAGGTATTTGTATTTGAAAAGCCAAGCAGCTGGATGAGGCTTTAGTAGAAAGTTTCACCCAATTCAAATCAGTTCTTGTAGTTATAACTCAAATTGCTGATCAGGGAAATGACACATTGAAAAGAAAATTGCTAAATTCTGCCAATGTTTTTAGTTCTTGGTTGATCATTTGTACTTTCTGTGACATCAAAGAAGAAAACCAAATTAAAATCTCATTTTCTTCAGTCACTCTTTTGGTGTGATGAGATCAACCTTTGCTCAGAATGAGCATCCCCAGAGTGAATAGTGGACCTTGGATACACTGAGTTGAGGATCGTCCTCAATGTGTGTTCACATTCAGCATCAGCAATTCCAATCGGCCTCACCTGAGGAGGTGATTCACCATTGTTTTTACACCATGAATGGTTTTACACCATTCTTTTTACCTGGATTGTAGCTGTAAGCAGAATCACCAGGAGACACTGGGCAGTAAGCTGTGATTTTTAAAAAAGCCCTTTCTTTCTTTGAGAAATACATCGGTCAAAGTACTTGATTCACAATCTAGTGCAATCACATCTGTCCTATAGGTACAGTGACCAAACTGTTCAGCTGTGGAAGAAGTGTTTTATACAGTTCCAGCATAACCTCCCAGCTCTTAAATTCTAGGCCTCGGCTAATAAAGGTAAGTATCTCGTATGCCTTCTTGATCACTCTATGTAGCTGTCCAGCTACCTTCAGGGATTTGTAGACATGCACTCCGAGGTCCCTCTGTTACTCTGTGCTTCTCAGCATCCTATCCTACATTGTGTATTCTCTTGCCTTATTTGTCCTCCACAAATGCATTGCCGCATATTTCTCCGCATTTAACTCAATTTACCACTGTTCTGTCCAGCATTGATATTTTTTTGCAGTCTACCACTTTCTTCAAAATCAAACACACTGCCAGATTTTTTTATCAACTATAAACTTCTTTTCATAGCCCCTACATTCAAGTCCAAATCATTGATATATACCAGTGTCATGCCCAGTACAGGCATGAAAATAGTATAAATTTTAAAGCTGTATTTTTTAAAAGCTGTTTAAGATGGCTATAGCATATCATGTCACTTGGCAGCACTCAGCTCCAGACCATCCTGAAACTTAAGCAAATACTTAATTGAAATATGGACAATCACAGCCACTTGTGAAATACACACAGCCCTATGTTAAGGACGCACCATCAACAGAAAGGTTTCTAATATACCAGCGGACTCGTCTTTCTGCTTCACTAGAACAATAGGGACTCAAAGGGTGTTAGACGAATATGAAATGAATCTCACTGACCTTTCATTGTAGTGTGATGGCTCCTCGTCCCAAACTCAAAAACCTCGGCTGTCTAAAACTCTCAGGGTGTGGAAAGCCACAACACAGAATGTTTACCCGCCTTACACAGCACTTTATTTGGAAAAGGACTTTGGACTTGTAATAGGTCACATAGGCGAGGCAGCCATGGTTGTTACCTGCTTTTAAAATGTAACAGCAGAAGCTGCTCTGAAACAGATGCCATCAGAAACACCATCTAAGCCATTGAACCAGCTGCAAGACAACTATGCAGCCAAGGTAATATGCAGCTATGCCTTGAAAGCAAGAGAAGGACTCTCCCTCAACCTTCCAATTTTAAGTTTACCTGAGAGCCATCCTGGCAATGCAACTATAAGAAGCCTCACAGCTTACAGAGAATTCTCTGATTTTACAAGATATTTCACTCTAGCTAAAGCATTAATTCGTCTAAGAAACTACAGGCCTGCTATGAAAGAGACTGAAATAATTCCACCTTGTAACCATATTGTTTTTTTCCTTCATCTGTATTTAATCTTTGTGTGTATGAGATGCCGCATTTAAACTTCCAGGGCAAATGTGTGATAATAAATATGCTTTATTTTTAAATTCACAAATGCTTGCTGCTGGAATTATTTAAATTGGGACAAACCATTCTGAGGGTAAGAGAACATACTAACATCAGCCATTATAATGCTTTGATCACAGACAACAATAAAACACACAAATTCTGTCCGTGACACCAGAAAAATAAGGGACCTAATGCTGAGCCCTGTAAAACCCACTGAAAACAGCATTCTAGTCACAAAATTACCCATCAACTATCACCCTTTGCTGCTTCCTGCCTCTGAGACAATTTTGGACCCAACTTATATACTGATGTATTTTTTTCCTTTGGTCGTTGGTGTAATATGTAGCAATGTTGAAATGATGCGTGTTGTAAAGCCAGCCTGATTTGTTTCCACTATTGATATCACTGAAAAGGAGATTTCAGCGTGATGTATAACGGGCGACGAATTTGATATTGCCCATTTTAGACCATCCCTCAAAGTTAGAATTACACCCCCTCCCCACCCCCCCTCCCCTACTGACTCACTCATTTAAATGCTCTGGTGTGTGCGCAAACTATCCACAGATCAACTGCCCCATCAGAACACCAAGCGGTTGAAGTGGGTTGGATATCTGTGTAAACCCGAAAGACAGGCTGGTTATCTGGTCGGCCAATGTACTGCTTCATGGAAATCTCGACATTGGTGTGGAAATCCTCCTGCATGACATCTTAGAGGCACAACAAAATGCAGGTAGCAGCAAAAAGGTTTAATTATCCTGATGCGTTTGGCACATGGGAACTGAAGTTACAAAAGGACATAATGGGCTGTATTCCAAGTCATCACTATCACAAAGATTATACAGAAAATCTTACAGACCTAAGCAAGGCTGTTTCTTATTTCAGAAATTTAATTCGATGCCATTTCAGGAAACACATTATTCCGCTATATTATTATTCTGCAGCTATGTAAACATTAACAGTCTTTCACAATTTGCAGTTGTATTTCATTCAGATGTTCCATTTTAATGTAGAATGTTCCACGTTAGTATCTGGTGAAAATTAATTGGAGTGCGTGAAGAACAGAAGGAGCCATACAGAGAAACCATGAAATCAGGAGAAGCAAATAGTTCCTTCCTTCAGCCCAGTAGGTGATCAGTTACATTTTTCATTTCTGACCTTTGAATGTTTTAAAAGCTGCAGTTGGCAAAATTCTCACTAAATTAAGCTAGCTTGTGGCAATTATCCAAATATTTTGTTTCCATGAGGATTAATTTATGTAAGTTTGGAAGCAAAGGGCCGTATTTTTAACTTTCCGATCTCTTGGTGGAGCAGCATGTGGGAAACCCGAAAGTTTCAGCAGTTCGTATTTCAGCGGCTTCTTAACCCAGCTACTGTGTTAGCTCCTCACATCTGGGTTTCCCAACCAACTAGAGTAAGTGGGCAAGATGATCCGTCTGTTTCAGCTAAACATTGTCCAGGCCGTTAGAGAGAGGCAGAGCCTGAGGTAATGGAGAGGCAGTGTCGTAAGGCAGTACCACACTTCACTGATGCCTCCCTGGAGCTGGCGCTGTGGGCTATAAGGGTCCACAGGGAGATTCTGTTCCCTGCTGACTAGAAGGTGATGTCTGCCGCAGAGAATAAGACAGTACAGATGGAAGCCACTGAGGAGGGGAGCAGCAAGAATGTGGTGCCATGCTCCTGGATGCAGTGAGGTTTAATGACCTAATCAGCACAGGGAAGGTGATTGGCAAGGCAAGTTCAAGTACATCGTGAAGTGGGTGTAACCACAACCCCCACCCCCAGCACCCCCCCACCCCTCACTCTGCCTTCTGAAGCCTTGTCCTCATACAAATGCAGGCGCACCCAGCTGTCTCTGTCTAGGCACCTCCTCAAATCCCCATCTGACCATGCACACAGACACTCAATCTCATCGTAATACAGTGTCACACCACCCCTCACCCCACTGATCTTCCACAAATGTTGCCTTTCCATTCACTCAACACACTCCATTGCTCTCACTCAAAGGTCTCTTCTTTCCCTCCTTGCAGGAGAAGAGGGCACAGAACACGAGGGAGAGGTAGAAGTGGCAGAGGAGGTGAACCCCCCGCCATCTCTGTAAAGCGTTAATGTTTATGTTAATTAGACAATGATGTCGATGACGATGTAAGCATGACCTCAGATCAGATAACCAAGGGACCCTGAAGGAGCAGGTCACTGTGTAAAGAGGGTAAGTGATATGTCTTACCATGTGGTCTTGGTTGTAAATAGTTGTAAATAAACGGTTTTAAGAAAAACTTGATACAGCCTATGTCCAAGTCATTCATACTGTAAGAGGAACCCGATTCAGCCCAAAACCAACACAGTCCCTGCTGGACTCGAAATGTCCCCTTCAGCAGTAGAAGAGGAAGCGGGCAGAGAAAACTTGTTGCTCATGCTTTTTTTTTGTAATCAAGCATGCACACTGACTATTCAATCTGCAAGCAACAGTTAACAGTTAGGCATTTCAACTTTAGACAGAAATCTCAAATTGGTGGACCAATTCCATGTAAGGCTTGCAGTTGAACGGGAAGAGTTTAGCTTTGCGGGATTAGAGCTGTAGCATTGCATCGTTTACCAACTGCATCGTGTAGGGGACAAGCTCATTATGCAACATTTGACTATACTTATATCTGAACTCTCTGCATTGTTTGTGCCAGGCTGGTTTAATTGGCTGCATTCTTTCCTTCAAGTTAGAGGGTTGTGAGTTCAAGCCGCACTCCAGGACTTAAAACACAGCCTAAGCTGACCTTCTAGTGCATACAAGAGGGAGTGATGCATTGTTTGAGGAATGATCCTTCAGATAATACTTTAAACTGAGACCCCCCATTAGCTTGTGATGATGGTGGACTTCAAAGATCCTGTGCTACTATTCAAAGAAGAATCCTTTTTTCTTAGCCAATATTCCTTCTTCAAGCAATGCCAAGATTAATGACATTTATGTCACAGCAGTTTGTGGCATCTTTCTGTCTTAAAAATCACTGCTGTCTTTGGCCATGTGTTTGACAGCCCTTGCACTTCAAAGTAACTCATTCCATCTAAAGCACTTTGGGAGAGTTCTGAGGCATGAGAAGATGCTTTGGGAATGCAAGTCTTTCAATTTTTAATACCATTTACATTGCTTCAATTATTCTGGTAATATAAATATTGCACTATCACTTTACTGTACATGGGCTAGAAAACCAACAAAGAATAAGTTCTGTTAGTCATCACTGACAATGCATGATGTATCGGAGAAGGGAGTCTGTTACTAATTAGTGCAAAATTCAGTATACTTCAATATAACACTCAAGATGCTTAATAAATAGGGTCAATGATTCTATCTGCTGCTGAGTATTGAAAGTTATCAGTGCCTGAACTGGTGAGTTTCCAGAAAGCAAAGTCTCTGTGGCTGACTTGATTCTAAAACTGCCCGATATAAATGAGCACCCCATGCCTTCTGCAACCACCACCACCCCCAGCGAGGTGCTAGAATAGTACACACTCAGATGGCTTTCTAATCAACATAATTTGTATCAACATTTGTGCCACACAAGTATTAGACAATGACCATCTCCAGAAAAAGGGAATCTAACCATTTCCCCTTGACATTCAACAGCACCACTATTGCTTAATTCGCCACCACTAACATCCTGGGGTTACCATTAACCAGAAACCTAACTACAGCAGTCATATAAATACTGTGGCTACAAGAGCAAGTCAGAGGCTGGGAATTCTGCAGTGAGTAACTCACCTCCTGACTCCCCAAAGCCTGTCCGTAATCTACAAAGGCACAAGTCAGGAGTGTGATGGAATACTCCCCACTTGCCTGAATGAGTGCAGCTCCAACAAAACTCAAGAAGCTCAACACCACGCAGGTCAAAGCAAGCCATTTGATTGGCACCCCACCCACCGCCTTAAACATTCACTCCCTTCCAGCACTGGCTCACCGTGTTTGTACTGCATACCATCTACAAGATGCACTACAGCATCTTGTGAAGGCTCCTTCAACAGCACTTTCCAAACCCTCTATCTCTGCCACCTAGAAGAACAAGGACAGCAGATGCACAGGGATACCTGCAAGTTTCCCTCTGAGTCACACAATATCCTGACTTCAAAATACACCGTGCTCCTTCATCGTTGCTGCGTCAAAATCCTAGAACTCCCTCCTGTAACAGCACTCTGCGTCTACCTACAGCACAAAAATGGCAGTGACTCAAGAAGGTGGCTCACCATCACCTTCTCAAGGGCAATTAGGGATGGGTAACAAATGCTGGCCTTGTCAGTGATGCTCACATCCCATGAAGGAATATAAAAGCAAGAAATATCCATGTTAACCTTTAACGAAAAAGCAAAAAGTTGCACATTACCATCAGATGAAGGTTCTTGCAATAGAAAGTGCTAGGAAAGCAATGTAACATGTAAAGCTGGTGCAAGGTAGAGATAGTCAGGCTGTCTTCAAGCTGGTTCTAGCTCTCCCCTGTCAGCACAGAGCCGAAGGTTCTTCTGCCTCAAAGCTGTGCAGTAAAGGGGTTTGGAATGTGTTGATGTAATATGTAAACAGCTGCAGATTACAGTGTAAAATAACTTATAAATAATTTGCTGCAAGTTTACATAGAAATACGTAATGTAACCAGTGGTTGGCCCCCTGTTTTCCTGTTGTTCTCCATAGCACCACCGACTATGAGAACCTAGATGATAGCAGAGTTGTTGCAGGAAAAGACTCTCGTGGAAGTGCAGAATTACATGGAAGGTACAGCACAGAAACAGGTCCAACTCATGCACGCTCAGCATGAGTCTCGTCCCATCTGCTTTCATCTAACCCTGTCAGCGTAACCTCTTACTCCTTTCTCCCTCACATGCTTATCCAGCTTTCTCTTTATTGTGTCTTTACAAATATTCACCTCAACCACTCCTTGTGGTATCGCATTTCACATTCTGACCACTCTCTAGATAAAGAAGTCTCACCTGAATCCTTTATTAAATTAAGAAGTATGAGTTATATTTTTGTTTTGGACTCCCACCACCCCCACAAGTGCAAATATCTTTCTATATCGACCCTATCAAACGTTTTCATCACCTTAAATATTTCTATTCTTCATCCCTCTGCTATCTCTTTTCTAGAGGTGACAGAGCCCTACCTGTCCAATCTTTCCTTCTCCAGTGCCTCCATATCCTTTTTATAATACAAAAAGAAAATAAAGATTTGCATGTATTTACCACTTTTCATGACTACTGCAAGTTATAAAGTGCTTTCCAGCCAATGAAGCAGCCAGCTCTCAAAAAGGGTCATAAGGACTTGAAACGTCAACTCTGTTTCTCTCTCCACAGACGCTGTCAGACCTGCTGAGTTTTTCCAGCATTTTCTGGTTTTGTTTCAGATTTCCAGCATCTGCAGTATTTTGCTTTTACCTTAAGCAGTTACTGTTGTAGGACACACAGCAGCCAGTTCGCACACAGCAAGCTCCCACAAAGAGCAATGTGATAATGACCAGATAACCTGTTTCTTGTGATGTTGATTGAGTGAGAAATGTTGGCCAGGACAGTAAGGACAATTCTCCTGCTCCTCTTCTAAGTAGCGCCATTGCATCTTTTACATCTACTCAGAGAGGCAGATGGGGCCTTGGTCTCACATCTCATCCGAAAGGCTGCACTTCCTACAGCACAGCTCAGTACCACACTGCAGTGTTGGCCTTGACTTTTGTGCTCAAGCTCTGAATTTGGACTTGAACCCAGAGCCTTGTGACTTGGCGGCGAGAATGTTGCCAACTGAGTCCCAGCTAATCGAAGATCAGAGCTACGCACAATACGCAGTGTGGTCTCACTAAGGTTCTATAACTTCTCTGCTTTTCAATCCTATCCCTCTAGAACTGAACCCCAGGTGCTTTGTTTGTTTTTCCTAAATTAATGCATGTTGCTATTTTCAATGATTTCTGTACTTGTACCCCTAGGTCACTTTACTCCTTCCCCATTTAAACTTTTAATCAAGACACTGTGTTCAGTTAAAAGAGGAATTTGCATTTATAAAGTGTTCTCCGTGCCCTCCAGAAAACTTCATAGCCAATTAATTACAGTTTAAATGTAATCTTTGCATTTTAGGCAAGTGCGGCAGCCCATTTATGCACAGCAAAATCCCACATACAACAATGATAAATGATCAGCTAATCTTAGAGATTAATGTTGGCGGGACACTAAAGGAATTCCGCTCTTCCCCGTCAAACAATGCATTGGGATTTTTACGTAGGCAAAATAGGTTGATTTAACATCTGATCCAAAAGACTGCACATCCAACAATGCAGCACTAAAGTTCAACATTTCAGCACAAAGTCCTTGGCATGGAGGTTGTACCGATGACTTTTCTACCTCAGAGGTAAGAGTGCTACCATTGGGTCAAAATGGCACCGTCACCAAATCATTTTGTGCAACTAAATAGTCTTGTAGGCAACAAATTAATCCATCATGGGGAATAATACTCATCGAGATGGTGGTGCTCTTCCCTCTTTCTAGCCAAAGTATTGCCTGTACTTTGATTAGAAATGCAATGAGATATTAATTAATGTTGTCGGTGATATCAGTCCGCCTGTGTGAAACAACACCACGTCGATGTCAAATAAAGTTCAGATATGGGGCGGGCAGTCAGGACAATGATAAATAAGAAGCCGATCTGATACAGATATCAAGTTAACCAGCAGAGGTTTTCTGGAAATAGCTTCAAGTTGTATTTGTCCTGGCAGGACCACAGATGAGAAATGGCAAGCTGACACCAGAACTGAATGGTCATGTTGACACAGTAGAGCTCTCAAATGCAGGCTAAATGTGCAAAGGAAATAAAAAGGCACAAGCACTGGAAATACAGTCAAACCCAATTGAATGAATCCCCATTTGCACTTGGCAGGCACCTCCTTTTTAACGTGACATTGGTAGCCAAAGGGATTTTTGATTTACAGGCCATAAATCATGATTTTAAAACAGGCAGGCCGTTTAGAATGATTAAAGGAAGTGGAAATCTTATTCCTCTGCTTTCCATTTGTGATTTCTGATGATCATCCAAACCCCTCAATTAGATTCCTGCTTTTTTTTATTTATTTGAAGTCCTCATCATTGTCAATGTAATGGACAATGTCATCTTAAACTGGACTATTTTATTATCACCTGATATAGGTTTCTCAGTACAATGAAAGCATTACTTGCAGATCATAGTGAATAATGCTTTAAGGTCATATATCAGCTATGCCTGTTTGTCATACACTGTATTCTGAATACCATGACAAAATCAAATATAGCACAAGGGTCAACTAATATAACATAACAGTAGCAAAGGTAGTCAATAACGAACTTGATTTGTGCTGGTGTGTATATAAGCACAGTTTCTCAACACTAAGGAGATGGTTAACAAAACCAGTTCGTTATCATTATATTCCAAAACCAGTGAAACCTTAACTAACAGAATATCCATCATGACATCCCATTTCTGATGTTTTACCAGTAAATTAGCTGTCTTGGAACAAGGTTTCCAAAGTTTTGGAAAATCTATATTTATTTTGGTTGTAAAATTTCAACAGCTCCTAAAACATCTTTTTATCTTGAAATTATGAAGGACGAAAAATAGGTGATTGGATAAAGACACTGTCTGGTGTTGTATTGACATCTCCGAATGAATCCTCAACAAAGGCAATTGTTGGCCTCAGTGTCTTTGGCTAGTAAGTGGAAAAAGATCATAAGATAATTACACTCGAATTTTTCTGAAAAAAGAGATATGCTATCAAAGCTTTTCATCTTGCAGCTTGCAAGAAATTACCAACTGTAATGGGGAACAACAATTTATACTGCATGAGAAGAGAGTGCTGGTTAGTTGGCAGGTGGACTCTGATTGGTGGAGGTGTTGCCAGGGAGAACGCAGCATGGAACAGTGAACTGCCCGGCTTTGTTCAAATTCAAACTGGGCAGATTAACTCTGATTGGTCAAGGCATTGCCCTGGGGAATGAACCATAGGGAATGACTGTTCCCTAAGCTTTCCTCTCATGCAGTATAAATCATTGTTCCCCTGATGAGTGCAAGACAAAAATCTTTGATAGCATATCTCTTTTTTTCAGCAATACCTAAGTTCTGTGCTACCAAACAGCTGTAATTACACTCATTCAGCCCATCCTAATTCATCCATCAAAGGAGATCCTAAAGCTCTGCCATTGCTACATTTAATTGGTTATTGAATGATTGCAGTGTCTGTACCTCCACGATACTATCTGGATGTCTGTTCAATAGATAGAATCTATAGATTCCATGAAGAATATCCTGACCTCAGTTCTAAGTTTACCCTTTAATAGTTTGAACCTGTATCCCTTTGTCCTACTCTTGCAATTTAATTTTAAATAATATTCCGAATTCACTTTTCCATTCATTTAACTATCTGGTATAGCTGTTGAACTGCCTCCTTCCCAGTCTGAAAAGCTTATGTTTCTCATATACTTTTTTCATTATAATTGAAACCATCGACACCTGTTGGAACCATGGGCAGAATTTTGCCGTCGGCAAGCAGGGGGCGGGGCCCGCTCACCGACACGTAAAATGACGAGGGATGACATCAGGCGGAACCCCCAACATCACCCCGCCCCATTTAAATTTTCAGGAAGGCAGGGGCGCAGCAAAATCAGCTGTGCACCCTCCGACCTGTCAATGGCCACTTGAGGCCATTGACAGGATCATTTAACCAATTAAAGGACCTGCCCGTCCAACCTTAAGGTTGGTGGGTCGGCCAGGAGCCCCGGCGGCAACCAGAGAAAACATGAAACCTCATCCAGCGGCGGGATGAGGTTTCACGCAGGGTTTTAAAAATTGTAATAAAGTTGTTCTGTAAATTATGAACATGTTGCGAATCATGTGACATTGTCACATGAGGGGGACGTGTAAGGGATTTTTCTTTTCTCTATTTTTAATAGTTTTAAAAGTCGAAGCGATCTCCCTGAGGCTGCACTTAGCCTCAGGGAGATGTGTGCTCTTCCGTGCGCATGCGCAAAAGAGCGCACTCTCACTTTTAGGGATTCCCCCTCCCCGCCCGCACAGGAAGGGCATAGCAGTTTCCGGTGGATGTCACGCTGGGCGGGCCTTAATTGGCCCGCCCACATAAAATGGCGGCACGGCCCGCTTCGCTGGCGACGATCGGCTCTGCGCCCACTGGCGATTGGGTAGGGCTCACCCGCCCGACAGGCAGAAAATTCTGCCCCGTATCTTCAAGAACTATGTGTTCTTTTAAAATTTGGAAGGACAATGCATTATTTGGACACTTGGGAACTGACTTGGTTTTATTTTAAAAAGGGTCATAAATTGACCTTGGTCTTGCCTTTTCCAAGAAATCAGATGACATCAGCTAAATGACCAGCATGACAATTGTGGAGGAGAGCTAGTTGTTTATTTGAACTGCGGGGAATTGCTGGAAAAAGACTGGTTTAAAGGCAAAGGCCTTAGTGATTTACTGGAAATCACCTGACGGAGATGAGCTTTATGTTTTGGACGTGTTGTTTTGAACTCAGTTGGGAATGAATTGAGAAGGGAGAATGCTGCCCAGCTCACATTCTCTTTGACTTGCTTGAAATCGAGTGGTTATCAGTATGCAGCTAGGAATCCTTATCTCAGCGGAACTTGTCTGTCCTTGGAAACCCGAGAGGCTGAGACAAGAAGGATTGATCAGCCTTTATTCTCCACTACACTGAAGCTCTGTTGGTGAGGACATCCAGACATCTACTGGGACTAGTAGAGGGAGCACCAGACGGTAACATTAAAACCCTGCGAACTTTATCCTTTTTATAAAGTTTTTTTCTTCAACCACCCACCTCTGCAGAAACCCTATCTGTTGTTTGTTCATGTGTGTGTGTGTGTTTGTGTGTGTGCTGGGGAATTTTAAAAGGGTTAGATAGTTACACTTGCAGATTACAAATTGTGTGTTAACAAGTTTTTGCAACTTGTTTAAAAAAATACGTTTTCTTTTGCAATAAATCAATCATTCTGAGTTTATTGAAAGAAGCCTAATTGCAGTCTCTTCTATTCTGGGTCTAACAGTAGCAAAGGTTAATAAGTGGCCATTTTTCTGAATGAATTAAACGTTAAAACTAATGGTTGACCCATGGAGTAGTGGGGCTAGATAATCTGCGCACTCCTCCCATCTCGGTTGAAACACACAAAGGATCTATTTCGTGGGATCTGACCAGAAGACTGCAAAGTTTGATAATTGATATTCTAATGTTCTACCTGTGCAGGTCAACATTCTATTGGTTTTATTGATTGCTGTTCTGTATTGGTTAAATACATTGAGCATCAAGGCTACTAAGACTCCTGGGTGTCTTTTAGCTTCTTCCTAATCCAACACCATTCACGAAATGTGTGTGTTGCCTTGTTTTCCTCCCTATGTGTGGTACTTTACAGCTGTCCTTAAATTTCATCTGTTGTGTTCACTTGCAAATTTTTCATTCTGTAATTGTGAAGTTTGGAGCTGTCAGCAAATTTGATCACTGTGAAGCAAGGCGATCATTTTAAAAATAAGCAGTGGGATGGAAATAAAATTTGAAACCGCAGCTATTGGGTTTCGTAGCAAAGGGGATTGTAAGATTTGTTGTAAATAGAACTGAAAGCAGTACTTGCCAATGCAGTTCCTGCAGTAG
Organism: Cetorhinus maximus; assembly: GCF_964194155.1. Classification (NCBI taxonomy): domain Eukaryota; kingdom Metazoa; phylum Chordata; class Chondrichthyes; order Lamniformes; family Cetorhinidae; genus Cetorhinus; species Cetorhinus maximus. Next base: position 4,424,793 of record NC_135886.1, on the reverse strand, counting down.
GTCACAGTAACCTCAACAATGTACAATGTAAAACCAGTCAGCTGAACACTTGGCACTGCATGGAACAATCCATGGGCAGTCGCATCTTCTCTGCATGTAAATTAAAGGAAAGACAATTGATTTAAGACACTATTTGCAGCTCTGAAGAGAAAATCCATTAGTTTCCCAACACAGCAGCTCATTTTCCTTTCCTGATTAGATGTCTTTAGATTTTCCATTAAATCTTTTGCATTTCCTTAAATGCCCTGCAAAGTTTTATATCTGACTGTAATCTTGTTGTTTTAACCCATAATCCTCAGCTCAAACAAAATCTTCTTCTCTGTGTTCCCCAATTCCATCCCACCGCACGCAAACAATACTCCCCAGTTTTCTCCAAGCCTCCCCTGAACTACATCACAATGCATTTCCGGCAGTCCATCAGCTAAGTGGTCGGTCTTGGTGGTTGCACACAGATATTGAGCAGGATTTTAATGCAACGGACCCACTCACAATGCAGGGGCCGACAGTGGGTCAGGACCCCGAGGGGGCTTCGCCTTTACTGTTTAACTTAGCATCCTGTTTCCGTGTCCGACATAAGAACATAAGAAATGGGAGCAGGAGTAGACCATATGATCCCTCGAGCCTGCTTCGCCATTCAATAAGCTCATGGCTGATCTGATCTTAACCTCAACTGCACTATCCTGCCTGTTCCCCTTAACCTTTGACTCATCTATAGTTCAAGAGTCTGCCTATCTCTGCCTTGAATACTCAATGATTCAGCCTCCACATAGAGTAGAGAATTCCAAAGATTCACAGACCCAACCTGCTCCATAGGCATTTCCCAAACTCCTACATACATGTCCCGGTAAAAGTTGGAAATAAACTCTGTAATGTTGGGCTTCCGACATGCTGGCATCTCTGGGAGTTTAACCACCGCACCCCCCCAACCCATCCGGGCCTAAACCTGCCCCCCTCCCTCTTCTCCTCTCCCCCCACCCTCTGGCGGTTAAAATTCTGTCCATTGATTTGTGGCAACTTAGGTTGGATATTTCTTCACCTTTCCTCCTCCTCAAGCATGGACAATGATGTTAGACCAAGGAAAGTTGTAGTGTATTTAACAGTGCAGACCCTGAGATCCTTCATCTCAGACTAAGGATCAGACCTGGGCCTTCCTGCCTGTACGACATAGTGAATGTATTTGTCCAATAAGTCATGTTTGGACCCATCTTTAGTTTTCAGAAAACTCATGCTGTCCCTTTTAAAATTAATTGAAGCTGCTTCGAAGATGACGCTTGACAGGTATTATTGTGGAATTAAGAGATCTATTGCCACTGATATTTCTTCACTTGAGTGCAACAAATATCACTATCAAAGAAGAACCTATAATGGACTCACCCTGTCATGAGCAGCTCAGTTTAAACAAGGTACTTGTCATTTTACCCAGGATATTCAATGTCCTTTGGAGGAAGACTAGGAATGTTTCCACTTGCAAAGAAGGATCCAATAGTTAATAAACGATACCAGTGATCAGAGGTCTTCCAGACCAATTAAAATTTTTCATATTCTGTCGATGCTTTTGTAGTATCCTTTTTGTATAATGTATTTCCATTGTAGTTGTTGGCTGACCAGACTTCCATAGAAAAACAAAAGGATTCGAACCATGGACTAGTGCTGAATCTTGTCAGGAGTTCATGTATGTTTTTTTTTGCCAGCAGCTGCTTGTGTGGACAATGTGAAGAGTAGAAGTGGATACATTGGCAATTAAGTAGAAGGCCAAAAGAGACAAATGGATTGCTGACAACAGGAGGCCAGACAACGAAGCCCAAACTAAGGTCAACACAAACCTGGAGCGGCAAAGCCCTGGACTTTATCCCAGTACAGAAAATTGAAAGTAGCTGCAAACTATATCCTTGCACCTTCCAGAAAGCACTGCCTGAAACAGAAGCCAGTCCGCTGAACTTTGGAAGAGCAACAGCCCCAATTATCTATACTTGTGTATGCGTGTGGTTCCAGACAGGTATTTCTGCAAGTTATGTTAGCTCTGCTCTGTGCTGAAAAAATAGAAATAAATTTAACTCCTCAAGAGGTCTCTTCATTACACCATCCCAAAATTCATCTCTTCCCCTTTAACATACCATGTTCAAGAAGACACTTGCATAATGCCAATATGTCTCAAAACTAATGATTAGGTTTAAATTAAGATCTAACTTTCTTAGATTGTTTACTTGTAGAAATCCACCACAGGATGATAACTAATTTGTAAGTTTCAGATGTCTCCAATAAAGAAAGAAAGAAAGACTTGCAATTCTATACCTCTCCTGACCTCAGGACATCCCAAAGCACTCTACAGCCAACAGCCAATGAAGTACTTCTGAAGTGTAGTCACTGCTGAAATCTAGGAAACGTGACAGCCAATTTGCACTCAGCCAATCCGTACAAACAGCAATGTGATTAAAAAAAATAATAATCTGGATTTTGTTAGATGCTAGTAGATGGATCAATGTAGGCAAGGACACAGGGGAGAATTCCCTGGCTCTTCTTTGCAATAGTGTTGTGGGCTGTTTAATGTCTATGTTGTTACATGGATCCAAGCCAGCTGGTGAAGTCAAATATTGAGATCGAGAGTCTTTCCATGCAGAGAGAGTTTATTGGCTTAGTATAGAGTCAACAGTCCTCCACCCCACCAGTGTCCCAGCTATCCCCATTTATCATGTACAAATGCCTATCACCTGTTTAGCAATGTAATTTCCATTAAACCGTAACAATGTAATTGTCATTAATATTGACACACTTGGGAGGGCAGAGGGGTCCTTGCTTTAACCTTTCATCTGAAGGACGGTACCTCTGACAGTACAGTGCTCCCTCAGTACTGCACCGGATATCAACCTAGATTTTGTACTTAACTCCATGAAATAGAATTTTGAGCCCACAACCTTCTAACTGAACTACAGCTGACACAAATGCAAATATATCAATAAACCTGAGGCTTGTTGGCATATCCTCATTCTTTTTTTTAATATTTCAAAACTTGCCAATGGAAAATCGACTCCATGCCAGTGGTTAATAGTTTCTTTCTAAATAACACCCACAAATCAAAATCTTGTTGACAAAGAAATCGGCAGCTCCATGGGAACAGTTCCGCTCACTCAGAATAGGATTCAAGCGATAAATTTACTTGTTTCATTACAGAATATACCCCATAACATTGAACAATTTGTGGCCTTTCTGTTACTGACGGCTTACCTAGTTCTGTTTTCTCAATTGATTTGGAAACGGCGCCGAGAGGAACGGACAGAGTCTCAAAAAGAAAAAGGAGCTCAGCCTTGTGTATTTAACTTGAAGTGTTTTTATGTGCTTTCATATCTGTGTTTGCTATGCAGTGGTAACATCCATTGAGATTTTGTTTGCTAGTTTCAAAGACGATTAAACAATCACATACCCAGCTTAGCAGAGAAGGCTCTTGCAGTGAAATTTTCTATTTACATTGTGAGCACACCCATTCACCATGATAATCTTAATGTCTAATCGTTGCAGCTGTATCATTAAGAAATACCTTGTCCCTGGGGCTATAACCTGATTCTTTTTTAAGGAACCTTTTTATTTGCCCTAATGTTTCTGCTTACTGGGCCTCTGTGTAGAGTTTGCATTGATTTGCTGCAATGTTATTTGAGAGGGAGATGTGAGAAGCACAAGGATCCTCTGGCTACTTACCACTCTCTGACAAATTTTCTAAGTCAGTGCTTACAGCCTCTTTAGTCAGAGGAGAGCATTTAGGCTTGCTTTTTAAATCTCTACTGAGTATTAATCCTTTTGTAATACATTCCTCCAAACCCCTAATGGTGATGTGATCTTAATGAAATGCTTTTGTGCTGTATTATTGTTATTCCATATAACATTGTGAGGGGACACTTGACAGGCTAGATGCTGAGAAGATGTTTCGCCTCGTAAGGGAATCTAGAACATAGGGGGCACTATTTCAAAATAAAGGATTTCCTATTTAAGGTGGAGATAAGGAGGAACTTCCGCTCTCAGAGGGTCTTTGGAATTCTCTACTCTAGAGAGCAGTGGAGATGGGGCCATTGAATATATTCAAGGCTGAGTTAGATAGGTTTTTGATCCACAAGGGAGTCAAGGGTTGTGGGAGGGCAGGTAGGAAGCGGAGTGAAGCTACGATCAGATCTTCCATGATCCAATTGATTAGTTGAGCAGGTTCGATGGGCCAAATGGTCGACTTCTGCTCCTGCCTCTGTCCTCATGTGTGCGTAGCCACGCAAAAATATTTAAAGGGACCGCACTCTTAAACAAATCACCTGTGCATCTAAAAAAAAAAGAGAGAATACCTGCATCCCTAAGGCAGGTCACAACAGCAAAAAAACCTGACACCAAGGCACATATTAGGACAGGCGACCAAGAGCTTGGTCAAACCATTTAGATTTCAAGGTGCATCTTGAAGCAAGGGATAGAGTTGAAAAAAGATAGGTTTGGGGAGCGAATTCCAGTGGTTAGGGCAGGGAAAACTGAAGGCACTACCGCCAATAGAGGGTGGAATCACAATACAAATCTTTATCCAAGTATGCCCTTGCCCCACAATTGCAATGCACCATCTCATCTTCTTTTATTAGGGTTGTTTAGCTTCAACAAGGAAGTACTGAAAGATAAGTATGTGAGATGGACAGAATTCCAGCGATGCCTAATCATAGAATCACAGGATGGTTACAGCACAGAAGAAGGCCATTTGGATTGTTGTGTTCATGTCAGCTCTTAATCTGCAAAGACAAGTTCGCTAATCCCCACCCCTTTTCCTGTAAGTCCTGCAAAATTTCTTTCTTCAGGCATTTATCCAATTCCCTTTTGAGGACTCCGATTGAAGCTGCCGCCACCACAAATTGAATTAAACATTAAATCCAGTGTCATTGAGCGTGGGTTTCAGTAGTTCTCTGTTGAGTGAAGGGCTTCACTTTTGGTTTCAGTATCTGGGCGCTGTCTTTGAGCCCAGTCTACAGTAACCTCCCAACAAAGGAAGAAGTGGGTTGGAATTGGCCAAAGTGATAGTGTTGGCACAAAGCGGGCAGCCAATCCCATTTGTGCTGTTGATGAAGATCAACTTCAGTGCATTTGGGAAGGAATTGGGGAAACCAGGTACATATGTTTAATAAAAAAAAATAATAAAATAAATATAATCTTGCATCTACTACAGATGTATGGCATTTGATTCTGAAGGGAAAGCCAAGATATTGGGAATCCACATGAGCTGGAAATGTTGAACGTAGTAAAAGAAACAATAAAGATGCCTGGTTTTTAACGAGAATCTGTTTGACTTCAGTCCAAATTAAATATATTTCTGCTCATACGTCCAGACCAAAACTCCTACAGCCCCATCTCCCACCCCTCATCACAACATCCAACGGGTTCCAGACTGCCATAATCCACAAGTTTTCATTTCCAAAACTGGAAGTTGTGTAAAGAAATTCCTTCCAAAGCCTGTCCTCAACTCTTCTCAACCTAACTGGACCTGGGTTCCCTTCTATTAATCTTACAGATCACATTAAAGAAGAGGTCTACAGTCTTTATATATTCCTGCCCAGCCACCTCTGGAGCCTGGGTGCATCAGAGTAATGAGTTCGAAATGCAGTTAAAAGGTTTCGCAGTATTTCCAAAAGATAAGATTGGTCTCGAAAATGGCGTAGTAGATTTATTCGTAGAAAGGCTGGGATCGTGAGGGAAAATATTGCCAGCAGGAAGAAGATGAAGTGTTTTGAGTGTAGCTGGAACCTGGTGCTCGTCCAGGGTTTCCCTTGGCCCATGTTAGAGGCCTTTGGATCAAAAGAGAGACTAGTGCAGGGAAGTTTGGAAATACATAAGCAAAGCAGAAGAACACATCAGCATTGTCATCAAGGGAGGTTTTTACCTTTCCTTCCATTAATGGGACTGACAAGTTTCCCGCCGATAATTGATTCTAACCGGTTTTAACCGGTATTGATGTAGGCTTAAGGCAATCATGTTTGCCTAGATTAGACTGGTCACTTCTTGTGTTGAGCTTTGAAAGGCATTCCAATATTCAGGTTCCTCTTTGCTCACAGCAACACTTTTGCTGTCTAGTCAATGGGCTCCTCCTTGCCTTGCCTCCTTGCCTTGCTCCCCTCAATGCACCTTAGGGAGATGACATTAGGCACAGTGTAGCTGTGTGAAATTATAAAGACATTTCCTAATTATACAGTTGTAAACCTGCGCCATAATATCTTGCTGTCTGCCACAGCTTGTATTTTTTCTGCCTTTCTAGTTGATAAATAAGGCAGCCTGGCCGAACAACAAGTTAGTGCTCAGACTTGTCGTGTGTGAGTACAATGTGTCTTCTCTATAAGCTTTTCGAGGTTAGCCAAATGCTGAATGTGGAACTGGGAGAGGGAGGAGAATATTTCTCCAAAAGGTCAAGCATGGTAATCTGATGTGTAATATATCCTTAAGGAGAATGTTATAATGGAAGATCACATGATCTTAGTATCCACTAGCAGAGTAGCGCGGGCTACCTCAGTAGTCAGTTGCCTATAGTTAGAGTCTGTAATGTAGAAACAGGGTTTGCACTGTAAGCACACAAGTGTAGCTGCTGAGTTCCTTTATAAATAACTGGAATGTGTTATACCTAAGAACTGTGTTCTGATCTACCCTGTCTATGGTGCCAACTCGGCCACCCCAAAACAAGCATGCAACCTGGATCTGTAAGTCCAACCAAACTAGTGGCTAGGATCCAACATCAAATTACAATCCAGACTAAGGTCACTGTACATCATGCAGTGGTTGCAGGTCATGTGGGCAGAGGAGAGAGTACCATCCAACAAGATGATTTTAAAGGAGAGGATACAATGTACATTTTAAATGAAGCCAGATAGAGTCTGTACAACAAGATAATTTGTGCAACTTCCAGACAGTCTTTGAGCAGCGACTTGTACTGGCAGAGATTTAACTTGGGCAATAATTGAGATTGATTCAATGGGTAGGAATCCTTTGATTACTAATCCTAATGCTGAAGGTATAGAGCCTTAGATACTGTACAAATGTAGGGAAAGACCACAAGGCTGGTGGGGGGGGTGGGGGTGGAGAGAGATGATTCCAGGGAATTCATAAGAAGGGGAACCTCTCAGTTCAACAATGACTTTATAAAAAATATATACGAACATACAAAACCCATGAGCAGGAAAAGGCCATCTGCCTACAGAACTCAATACCTGGAGTATTATGATTAGACATGTGTGCCCAACCACACACATGCACATTCACCGAATCATACAGCACAGGAGGAGGCCATTTGGCCCATCATGTCTGTGCCGACTCTTTGAAAGAGCAATCCAATTATTCAATCAGGCAAAAGTAAATCTGGGAGTATGTATAGATTCTTCATTCCCATTTTGTTGTGAGATTATCAGTTCAGATACTGATGCCTTCATTAGGACTAGAAGATTCCTTTTTTAGTAAGGTGTTACTGTATTTTGAGGCCGAAGATTGATGATCTGCTCTATAGTGTATGCTAATAAATGGCACCTACATGGGGAAAACAGTTTTAAATTAGCAGTATGGGTTATAGGGTATAATCCAGAGGCCCAACTAATTCCCTGGGCACATGGGTTCAAATCTCACCATAGCAGCTGGTGGAATTTAAATTCAATTGATAAAATCTGGAATTAAAAGTTTAACTCAGTAATGGGCGACCATTGTTGCAAAAACCAATCTGGTTCACTAATGCCCTTTAGGAAAGAAAACCTGTTGTCCTCTGGCCCCCATGTGATTTCAGACCCACAGCAATGTGGTTGACTTTTTTTTTAAGTTCATCCATGGGATGTGGGCTAGCAACCAGTATTTATTGCCCATCCCTAATTGCCTCAGAGGGCATTTAAGAGCCAACCTCATTGGTGAGTCACATGTAAACCATAAGGTAAGGATGGCAGGTTTCCTTCCCTAAAGGGCATTAGTGAACCAGATGGGTTTTTATGACAATGGTTTCATGGTCATCATTGGACTTTTAATTTAATTCCAGATTTTTATTGAATTCAAATTCCACCATCTACCATGGTGGGATTCGAACCCAGGTCCCCAAGGGTATTACCCTGGGTCTCTGGATTAGTAGTCCAGCAACAATACCATTACACCATTGCCTCCCCTGAACTGCCCTCTGAAATGACCTAGCAAGCCAATCAAATCAAGGGCAATTAGCGATGGGCAACAAATGCTTGCCTTGCCAGCAACGCCCACATCCCATGAAAGAATAAATTTTTAAAAAAAAACACACAGGAAGAGCAGCAAACTCAGGGGAAAAAAAAATCAAGTCAGTACCTCAGCTATAAAAGGTCGATAATTCTGAACACCGTTGTTTAGCCTGGCTCTTAAAGTTTTCTCTTTCCCTCATCTCTCCGTCACTAAAAGCAAATACTCCCAAAGGGTTTAAATGGTAAAACTAGTGTGAAGGAAGAAAAGATTCTTTGTTGTTAAATTGTAAATACAAAGATTAGTAATACCTGTTTGTACAGGTCAATTTGCCTCACAATTCTGGCAAATTGCTTCTGGATCACAAAACATCTTAGGTGGTTGGGTGAGAGAGACAGAAGAAAAAGTTTACTGGTAAACGGAATTTGATACCAGTAACAGAATGTTTATGTCAAGGGGCTTCGAATGAAACAAATGAGAAAGAGGCCCTGTACTCCTTAAGACATTTTTGTGTTTCCAGGTAGTCCATTAAGTGTTTATGGCCTGCAGTAACAGGTGTGCCCGATGCTTCTATTGACAGTAGGCGTGTATTGTTTCATTTCATACAGTTTAAGTATCTCGTGTTGTCTTCATTAACCATTTCTCCTACAGCATTTTTTTCCTTTTACACTTTGTGTCTTTCATGCTGGAAGGTGGCTCTAGTGGTACCAATAGGCCTCTGGTACTTTATGTAGGCAGTCAATCTTCACCAATGAGTCTGGCAGTGTATGTTGGAAAGCTATTTTACATGGCACGCTTCATAAACTCAATCTTGTCTTCAGCTGATGCTTACACTTGCTTATTTTCCAACAGTGTTCAATGGTTAATAATCAGACACAGCAATGTTGGTAAGACTTCCTCTCCCAGTTCAGTGACACTGAGGCCACATGCAATGACCCCTCCCCTGAGATCTGTTGACTTATATAAATCATGGATTGAATTGTCCTGATTTTTATAGCTCAGTGAGCCTGGCGTACCACATCTCCCTCTTTTACAACAGTGACTGCACTTCAAAAAGCACTTAATTGTCTGTGAAGTACTTTTATCATGTCCTGAGGTTGGGAAAATGTATATAATGGCAAGAACTTGCTTCATCCACAGAACCATCAGCAAAACCTCCAATAATAAATACAAATTATCATGAATGCTAAACGTTACAAGATGGTTATGTTTTGGGATATACCTTTAACTTAAAGTAAAACAGAGACTTCCAGATAAACACCTTTGCTCTGAGACATGTCCATGTGATCTGGTTGCCATGGGGAAAGAAACTCCAACAGAAAGCTGTTCGAGCTGGTGGGGGGTGGTGGGTTCAGGGTGGTGCGGTGGCAAGCCTAACACCTTTTCACAGTACCTGACAGAAAAAGGACAGCTGCTGTTCGAGAAACGGAGCCAAAGAAGATACTGCTATGGAGAAGCAGAGAAGGGCTGTTTTGTTTTACCAACCAAACAGGATGCTTGTGAGAATTTGTTTTCTGTCCAAAAAGAAGGGAACAGGATAGACAGAGCTCTTGGAGATTTAAGGAACAGTGAGTCAGCAAGGTGGATGTTGCTGGTGAAAATTGGATTCAGAAAACTTGGGTTGAGTGGAACAATTTTCAGAGGGCGCTGAAGGTTTCAACCTGGCGAGGTGCAGAGAAGTGAGCCCACTGGAGAGCTGTGAATTGCTTTACAGCTGTTACTGTAATGCTGCATATTCTGCCAGAAGTCTGATGCACAGTGAAAGGTATTGTAAGACTGGATAAATTCCAGTGGCCGTGGGATGAGGCCCTTAAGTGGACATTATTTGCTCACTTAAGAGCCTCAATTGGCCCACTTGGAGGCAAGCCATCCAACAACCCCACTCCCCCACTGTCAGGGGTGGGCGGGAGGCAGTGGGCAGGTGACCCATTGCATTTAACGTGGCCCTCCTCCCTCAAGCCCATCGGTGGGGGAATGTAGAACCCAGACCAATGTTTCAGGTCAATAACCTTTCATCAGAACTGGGGAATGATGAAAATGTAATCGGTTTTAAGCAAATGAAATGGGAAAGGGAGAAAAAAGAGCAAAAGGGAAGGTCTTCCATGAGGTGGAAGACGGGATACATCAATGACAAAAGAGTTGGTGGGGCAGAGCCAAAGGGAGTGATAATGGGACAAGTAATAAATGTGTCTAGAGGAGGTGTAAATGGCTATTGGGTTAGATTGTGCTGTTTCGCCATAACCTTTCAAACTAATGGATTTGAAGTACAGCCAATTTGTGCACAGCAACATCCCACAAACAATAATGATTTTGCTCTTGTTTGTCTGCCATTCCATTGTTTCAGAAAGCCCAGAATAATGAAACATATGGCAGACAGGCAGGATGAGCCCTGCAGACATTCACCCCCCACCCTCCCCATCTGTTTTTGGTGATATGAATTGTGTGATGAATGTTGGCCAAGACACCACCAGCAAGGAGCAAACAAATATATAGACCAGTCAGACAAAATTATAGACCAGTCAGCCTGACCTCGGTAGTGGGGAAAATTCTAGAGTCCACTATAAAAGGTTTAATAGCTGAGCACGCGGAAAACAGTGGCAGAATCGGACAGAGTCAGCATGGATTTATGAAAGGGCAATCATGCTTGACAAATCTACTGGAATTTTTCGAGGATGTAGCTAGTAGAGTTGATGAGGGGGAGCCAGTAGATGTGGTTTATTTGGACTTTCAGAAGGCTTTCTACAAAGTCCCACATAAGAGATTGGCATGTAAAATTAAAGTGCATGGGATTGGGGGTAGTGTACTGAGATGGATAGAAAACTGGTTGGCAGACAGGAAATAAAGAGTAGGAATAAACGGGTCTTTTTCCGAATGGCAGGCAGTGACAAGTGGGGTACTGCAGGGATCGGTTCTGGGACCCCAGTTATTCACAATATATATTAATGATTTAGATGAGGGAATTAAATGTAATATCTCCAAATTTGCAGATGACACAAAGCTGGATGGGAGGGTGAGCTGTGAGGAGGATGCAGAGATGCTTCAATGTGATTTGGACAAGTTAAGTGAGTGGGCAAATGCATGGCAGATGCAGTATAATGTGGATAAATGTGAGGTTATCCATTTTGATAGCAAAAACAGGAAGGCAGAATATTATCTGAATGGCTATAAATTGAGAGAGGGGATTGTGCAATGTGACCTGGGTGTCCTTGTACACCAGTTGCTGAAGGTAAGCATGCAGGTGCAGCAGGCGGTAAAGAAGGCAAATGGCATGTTGGCCTTCATAGCCAGAGGATTCGAGTACAGGAACAGGGATGTCTTGCTGCAATTGTACAAGGCCTTGGTGAGACCACAGCTGGAATATTGTGTGCAGTTTTGGTCTCCTTATCTGAGGAAGGATGTTCTTGCTATTGAGGGAGTGCAGCGAAGGTTTACCCAACTGATTCCTGGGATGGCAGGACTGACATATGAGGAGAGATTGAGTCGATTAGGATTATATTCGCTGGAGTTTAGAAGAATGAGGGGGGATCTCATAGAAACCCATAAAATTCTAACAGGACTAGACAGGGTAGATGCAGGAAGGATGTTCCTGATGGTGGGGGAGTCCAGAACCAGGGGTCACAGTCTGAGGATATGGGATAGACCATTTAGGACTGAGATGAGGAGAAATTTCTTCACCCAGAGAGTGGTGAGCCTGTGGAATTTGTTACCACAGAAAGTGGTTGAGACCAAAACATTGTATGTTTTCAAGAAGGAGTTAGATATAGCTCTTGGTGAAAGGCATCAAAGGATATGGGGAGAAAGCGGGAGCAGGCTATTGAGTTGGATGATCAGCCATGATCATAATGAATAATGGAGCAGGCTCGAAGGGCTGAATGGCCTACCCCTGCTCCTAGTTTCTATGTTTCTAAATACAAGCTGTTGTTCATCAGAAACAGAACTTTGTCTGGTTATCAATTTGAAACAATTCTTGTAAAGGGTAATGAACCCATTATGGACATTCTCATTACATGTGTATGTGCTTATAATGGCATTTGGCGCTCCATTGAATTACATACAACATACTGCACAGAAACAGGCCATTCAGCCCAGTCAGTCCAGGCTGGCTTTTATGCTCCACTGAAGCCTCCTCCCATCTTCCTCCTCTAACTCTATCAACTTATATTACCCGTTCCCTCATATTCTTGTCTAGCTTCCCCTTAAATGCATTTATACTATTTACCTCAACTACGCCTTGTGATAGTGAGTTCCTTATTCTTGGCTTAAGACATTAACCCTGTTTCTCTCTTCACAGATGCTGCCAGACCTGCTGAGTATTTCCAGCATTTTTGGTTTTTAATTCTGGATTTCCAGCATCTGCGGTATTTTTGCTTTTGTATTCATGGTACACGGGTGGGTTAAATACACTACGGGCTGAGTGAGCACTGGTGTTAGTACCTGCAAAGCAGTGTGAATATCTCAACATAGTCTCAGTATTGCCTCAGGGACCCTCATTGTCTGTAGGTACTGGAACATCTAACCCTATGATGGTCTCTTAACAATACAGTAGTCTATCAAACCTAGGCTTGGTCCCACCTGAAACAGACTTTTGCTTCTCTGAGAGGGATTGGAAAGACTCATTGTGACTGGTTGCTGCTCAAGTAATTGGTATCAATGTAAAGCAATGAAATCAATCTGAGAGTACCTGACCAAAATCACTTGCATGGGTCTACTAGAACATGCACACAATGTGTAAAATGGGCATCAAAGGCTTCTCTCAGTACACGTCAAGATGAAGTATCTTGCTGGAAACTTGTTGGAGAATGGAATACTTTACTACAAGAACCAGTTGAGCAAGAGGGCATTGCTTCTTTTAACAGAAAAATTAACGGATAATTATCTGGCACAGAGAAAGTTACAGGACCATGGGGAAGATGGTGGACTGTGGGATAAGTTCTGCTTGGCCCTAGCAAAGAGCTGGCAGAGACATGATTGCCCGAGCAGTCCACTTTTGTAAGGTTCTATGGTTCTGAATTAGTTTACTGCGATGCAAGGCATTTATCGCAGGTATGCAGGCAAAGTGTACTTTAGGTTTCCGGCTGTCATTCGATTCCATAGGAAAGGAATGTGAATGAAGTAAAAGGAAGTATTGCTTTATTGCTGCTCCTGGAGACAGACGAACTATAGGAGACGCGAAGTGGTAAGAAATAGTAGAGCTCATTGCTCCCTTAAAGGTCTTTATTTTACAAAGGTCTTCACCAAGAACTTCTGGAGTTTTATATTTCTCTTAATACTATTCTCAATTCTTCTCTTGCCTCATGACAGATGTAAATCTCAATGGAGAGAATGAGCTGGCTGGCCTGCTTCAAGACCTGTTGTAGTATTGTGGTAATCTGATATGTAATATACCTTTAAGGAAAATGTTATAATGGAAGATCACATGATCTTAGTATCCAATAGAAGAGTAACGCGGGCTACCTCTGTAGTGAGTAGTCTATAGTTAGAGTCGATAAGGTAGAGACAGGGTTTGAGTTGAAAGCACACAAGTGTAGCTGCTGCATACCTTTGTAACTAAGGAGAATATGTTCCACTTAACAAGTGTCTACTGACCTGCTCTGTCTAGTATACCCAACTCGGCCACCCCGAAACAACCCAAATGCAACCCGAATCCAGGAGTCCCAACAAACTGGTTACTAGAATCTAACAAACTGGCGATGAGGAAAAAGCAAGAAAAAAGTGAGGAACCAGCGAAGATACAATAAACTGGCTTCAAGAATAAAACAAGTTAATGAAAGAAATCAAAAAAACGAAATTGGGCTGCACCTCGGACGGTAATTATAAGTAGAATTTCCGTCCTAATCATCAAAGCAATGCCCTCACAGAATGCTGCAACGCAGAATATTTTCTCCTTTTGGTCCAGCTATGAACGATTGGTCTCATTATATTGAACGTCTCGCATTCTTTTTCCAAGCGAGCGACATTGTGGGGTAAGAGAAGAGGCGAGCAATCCTCTTATCCACGTATGGGAGTAGAGCCTAAAGATTGATTCAAAGTTTGATGGCGCCCAGTGCCCCTTATTCAAAAAGTTTTGAGGAACTGGTGGACCTCTTAAAAGGTCATTACCAGCCAAAGCCCTCATTAAGATGCAGCGGTTCAAATTTAACTCAAGAAATAGAGCCCAGGGGGAGACAGTTGCTTGTTATGTGGCAAGTGTGAAACAGTGAACAGAACACTGCGAGTTTGGTACATCTTTAAATGATATGCTCAGAGATCGTTTAGTGTGCGGTGTAAATGAGGACGTGATTCAGTAGAGATTACTGTCTGAAACAGATTTGGATTTCAAGAAGGGGCTAGAGAGAGCACTGGCCATGGAAAGTGCAGCAAGGGATTCCAAAGCCATACAGGAAGTGAAAAATGGCACCGCCCTCCACGTTGGGCGGGAAGCCCCAGCCAAAAAGGGCGCAAAAATGGAAGGTTCTGCTGAAGAGCAAGAAACAGCCATCACTAGCAGGCAAATAAAAATAAGTAACTCAGCAGTGAAAACATGGAATAATGGCAACAGAGGTGGAAACAGGCAACCTTATATTGATTTAAAAACAAAAAGCTAAAAGCTACTGCGGATGCTGGAAATCCAAAACAAAAACAAAAACAAAAAAAAAAAAAGAATTACTGTTTTCTTCTCCACCGATGCTGCCAGACCTGCTGAGTTTTTCCAGGTAATTCTGTTTTTGTAACCTTACATTGATTGGCAGCTTAATAAAATCAAATGTTTTTATTGTCATCGAAAGGGACACCTAATGAGACAGTGTTAGGAAAGAATCAGGCAGACTTTCAAACAATAGAAAAAAACCCATGATATCTACAATGTAGGAGAGCCTGAAGTAACAGATTCAGATACTTATTCATTGTATAACTTGAAGGTTGGGAAAACAGAACCAATCTATGTAACAATGAAGGTAAATAACAGGCCTATTAGAATGGAAGTGGACACAGGAGCTTCCACTACTGTGATTGGTGAACACACCTTCAGATATCTGATTTATGGTGAACATAAATTTGGAAGAAACTGATGCCAAATCAAAAATGTACATGGGAGAAGACATCCCGGTCAAAGACATAAGCAGAGTTACTGTTCATTACGGAAGCCAATTGGTAAAACTACCCTTGACGGTGGTGGAAAGCAAGGGGCCAAGCCTCCTTGGACGAAACTGGCTAAAGGACATTAAGTTAGAATGGGCTGAAATTTTCTTGCTTAGAGCAAGTGGGTTACCTGAGCTACTACAAAAATACGCCTCAGTCTTCATGGACGAACTTGGGAAGATCCGAGGGCTGCAATCTAAAATTTATGTGGATCCAGAAGTGACCCCCCCCGATTCTTGAGGGCAAGACCCAGTACCTTATGCAATGTGGGAAAAGGTCAAACACAAACCGGACAGATTAGAGAAACTGGGAGTTATACAACCTGTGCAGTTCTCAAAATGAGCAACATCAATAGTCCCCCTTCTTAAAACCGGCCAAAGTGTGCAAATTTATGGAGACTACAAATTGACAGTTAATAAAGTGGCTAAGATGGGCAGACACCCCATACCAAAAATCGAAGACCTATATGCTAAGCTGGCAGGTGGAACCACCTCCACGAAGCTGGATATGAGTCATGCTTATCAACAATTAGAGTTAGAGAGGCCTCCCGGGAATTTGTCACAATTAATACACAAAAAGCGTTGTACCAATATACCCATTTGGCTTTCGGCATCTCCTCAGCTTACACCGCATTCCAGAGAACAATGGAAAGTTTACTGTACATTGTAGTTTATTTAGATGATGTTCTGGTGACAGGAAGTCTGAAAACATTTCTCGCAGGTTGGAGTGCATTTGAAAAACGAAAAGTGCACGTTCCAAGCGAAGGAGGTAATCTATTTAGGTCACATGGTAGATTCACAAGGCCTACACCCGGTTGAGGAAAAAGTGAGAGCCATAAGAGAGGCACCTGCACCAAAGAACACCTCCGAGCTCAAATCATCCTTAGGGATGATCAATTACTATGAGTGCTTCCTACCTGATTTGTCTACAGGACTGGCCCCCCCCACCACTGTATTACCTACTCAAGAAAATCCAACGTTGGTCTTGGCAAACACCACAGAAAGAAGCTTTCACAAAGGTAAAAAAATTGTTGCACTCATCCAATCTATTAGTATATTACGACTAGAGGAAAGAATTGGTGTTGACATGTGATGCATCACCCTATGGAGTGGGAGCAGTGCTCTCCCATCGGATGGATGATGTCACGGAAAGACCTATAGGATATGTATCAAGAACGCTCACCACAGCAGAAAAGGGATACTCACAGATAGAAAAAGGTGGCCTGTCAATCATCTTTGGTGTCGAGAAATTTCACCAGTACGTCCAAGGCCATTCACTGACTACCAGAAGTGGTCGTATCTGATAACAGCACGGCATTTACAAGTGCTGAGTTTCAACGGTTTATCACCCTTCCTCAAATGGACTGGTCGACAGGGCGGGTCAAACATTCCAAGTCTGGCATGAAGAAATTAACTGGAGGTTCCATAGCAACCAAGCTAGCACGCTTTCTTTTCCATTAAAGGACCCCCCCTCACACAACAACAGGCGTCACACCTACGGAATTGTTGTTGAAACGCCGTCTCGGGACAAGATTGAGTTTAATTACACCAAATTTAGGGGGGGAAGATGGAAAGGAGTCAGGGAAGTCAGAAAACTAGACAGGACTGGCATAGTCGTGGCAGCAAGTTTACCGTAGGAGAGACGGTATATGTGAAGAATTTTGTGGGAGGACCAAAGTGGTTATCGGGTGAAATAAGTGCAGCGACTGGAACTCTTTCTTACCACGTGAAGGTGGAAGACCGAGTCATGCGGAGACATGTGGATCATATAAGGAGGAGAGAAAGAAATCACCAAGAAATGATTCCACCAGTATTCACGACCGAGTCAAAGTTCCTGTTGAGAGAACTCAGCTGAGTGCAGATGTGTCTGAAGGGCTGGCTGTACCTGCAAAAGTTGAGGAAACAGATTTGCTGGTGCCCACCGAAGAAACTGATGTTCAGACAACTCCAGAAAAGGAGGTTCCTGGCAAAGTATCTGAAGCTGTAGAACTGAGACGTTCTGCACACATAAGGAAACCCCCACAAATACTGAATTTGAAAATTACTTAACTTTGTAAATAATTTAGTATTTTTCAAAAATTGTAACTGTAACTGTAAAATATATTTCTGGGTAAAGGGGGAGGGATGTGATAATCTGATGTGTAACATACCTTTAAGAAGAATATTATAATAGCAGATTACATGATCTTAGTATCTGCTAGAAGAGTAGCGCGGGCTACCTCTGTGGTCAGTAGTCTATAGTTACAGAGTCAGTAGTGTAGAGACGGGGTTTGAGTTAAGCACACAAGTGTAGCTGCTTAGTACCTTTGTGAATAAACAGAATGTGTTCCACCTAAGAACTATATGCTGACCTGCTCCGCCTATTGTACCAACTTGGCCATCCCAAAACAAGTGTACAACCGGAGTCCCAATAAACTGGTGACTAGGATCCAACAAGTATCGTGCCAGGATTTGTGTGAGACTTGCCATTTTTCTTCCCTCCTTGACCAATTCTAGCTTTTGGGCAGGAGCCATGCAGGAAGGACACTGGTGACAGGTGCTATACACTTCCCTACAGTGAAAGATTGTAAATGCTTAGTGGCATCGGTGGAGAGACTTGGCATGGGTTGGTGGTCCAGTGGCCATTATGCCTGGGGATGGTTTGTATAAAGAGAAAGGAGAGAAAACCATTTTAAAAGGCTGCCTTTGGCTTGGCTTAGCTCCACAGGGTGTTGGTACATTGGTTCTTTACAGTGTTAATTTCCCAATTTCTGCCTTACTGCTTTGCAGGGCCAAGACAGCAAACAAGGGACAAGTGGGTGCACATTTGAAGAGAGAAGTTATGATGCTAAAGCAAGTAAGTAGGGTCGGCCTATGAAAAAGATATCTAATGGGCCTAATGGTCGACTAACAATTCTCCTGTTCTATGAAGATGCAGATTCAGTAGAATGATTCTGGGGCTAAAAATAATAAATTATGGCAACAGATTGTGAAGGCTAGGCTTGCATTCTCCAGGTGAACCTAATTGAAGTGTTTACGATTAAAGATTCAATAGAGTAGCCAAGGGGAGGGGTTGTGGCGCAGTGGTAGCATTCCTGCCTCTGAGCCAGAAGCTCTGTGTTCACGGCCTGCTTCAGGGCTTGATGGCCATGGAAGATGCATTCATAACGCAGCCAAACATGTTGATTATCAACCTGCAAATCCTTCCAATAGACAGGTGGGAAGACTGGGAGAGACTCCTGGTTAGTCAGAACCTGCTGAAGGCAACAGCAAACCACTGCAGTACCTTGCCAAGCATAACCATGGACCAATGGAAGCCCATGGTCACTAATGCCCTCTTAGGGCACAGTATCTGAAGAGAGAAACAGAGAGAAACAATTTCACCTAGTCCAGAACAAGAGTTGTAACCTTAAGTGGTGAAGTCAGGAAGCACTCCATCACGCAAAGGGGAGTGGAAATCTGGAACACTCTCCCACATGAATCTGTTCTGACTGGGTGGTCAATTTAAAGTTTTAAAACTAAGATTTTTATTAATCAAGGGATATGGAACTGAGACTGGGAAATGGAATTAAGATGCATGATCTAACTGAACAGCAGAACAGGCTTGAGGGGCTGAATGGCCTACTCCAGTTCTTATTTTTTTTGCCAATAGGGATTATAGAATCATAGGATACAGAAGAGAAGGAGGCCATTTGGCCCGTCGTGTCCATACCAGCTCTTTGCAAGAGCAACTCAGCTCATCCCAATTCCCAGTCCTTTCCCTGTGGCTCTGCGATTGTATCCTGTTCAGGTGCTTATGCAATTTTCTTTTCAAAACCTTGATTAAATCTGCCTTCACCACACTCTCAGGAAGTGCATTCCACGTCCCAACTGCTTGCCGTGTAAAAATCTTCTCCTTCTGTCGCCATTACTTCTTCTGCCAATCATCTTAAATTGGAGGCCTCTGGTATTTGACCTGTCTGCTCATGGGAACTGCTCCAAGGGACACAGCAACATTTCTCCTACACATCCTTTAGCTGGTGTATCAGAGGTGACATTGCCCGATATCAAGGGGTCTTCCTGCTCTCTCGGTAGCAATTCGCGCGTGATCCAAGAAAACCAGGAATTTAGAGAGACCTTTACGCTCAAACGCAAGAGAAATTCAACTGTGTGTTGTATATTAAGTATATATTTCATTAAAGGCTGTGGAAAATCAGTTATAAACTAATGAGGCATGCACTGTATAAATCAAAACATACACCTCTATTTATAGCAACATGCAAATATACTCCCATCAATATGTATCAGTGGTATACTGCTGGAGTGTTGCCCAGAACCTTGTGGGAAAACTGCTAAAGACAAAAGTCTTTTGTGATTTGTGATTTTAAACAGTGGCAATATTGTCTATGTTATTCTTACACCTTCTACCAGAAGAAATAGCAAGCAGCAAAGTGGAGATGGGACTGTAAATACTTGTGGGGGGAGGGGGCAGGGAAAAGGGAAAAATTGTCATTTTATTGGCAAGGCCATTGACGGCAGATTCAGAATTGGATTAATAACAAACAGTTGGCCTGCAAATAATACCCTATAATGATTTCCCTTCAAAAGTCTAGAAAGAAAGGGTGACCACACTGCTGCGCACCACCCTGTCACAGGGACCTTGGTTTCTCTCATTATCACAAGGGGCTGGTTGCTATTACTTGAACATAGCACATAATTGACAGATGCAAAGCATATAAGGCCACAAAGTGGATGGCGTCACATCTGTTTTTTGGATGCCAGACACGTACCATATATATATATATGTATATGTATCTGGCGCTATATAAATGCAAGTCTCTCTTTCTTTAGAAAGCAGGAGCATGCCCCCCCCGTCATATTGGTGGCATGCTGGCATATGTGGCCTAAGCAATGGTCCTTAAAACACTGTTCCTATGAGTCTGAACTTGCATCCCGCTGCCAGAAATCCTGCTCTCATCACCCAATTCCTGTCATCTTTGGGCAGGAGTCCGAGCTTCAATATTCAAATGAGGCTTGAGAGTCCAAATCTCTCAGGACCTCAGCACGTGTGTTGGTCACTTCTCCAGAACTTACCCCTTTGAGGCTGGGAATCCTGCGACGAGTAACTCACTTCCTGACTCCCCAAAGCCTGTCCGCCATCTACAAGGCACAAGTCAGGAATGTGATGGAATACTCACCACTTGCCTGGATGAGTGCAGCTCCCACAACGCTCAAGAAGCTGGACACCGTCCAGGACAAAGCAGCCCGCTCGATTGGCACCATATCCACAAACATTCACACCCTCCACCACCAAGGCACAGTAGCAGCAGTGTGTACCATCTACAAGATGCACTGCAGGAATTCACCAAGGCTCCTTAGACAACACCTTCCAAATCCACGACATCCACCATCCAGAAGGACAAGGGCAGCAGATAGTTTGGAACACCATCCTCTGGAAGTTCCCCTCCAAGTCACTCACCATCCTGACTTGGAAATATATCGCCGTTCCTTCATTGTCGCAGGGTCAAGATCCTGGAACTCCCCCACTAACAGCACTGTGGGTTTACCTACACCACATGGACTATAGCAGTTCAAGAAGGCAGCTCACCACCACCTTCTTAAGGGCAACTAGGAATGGGCAATAAATGCTGGCCCAGCCAGCGAAGCCCACATCCCGTGAATTTAAAAAAAAATGCAACTCCTGCCTTGAGTTAAAATTGAGGCGAGTGTCAGTGGGCTATTTGATCATAGGACATGTTAAACCCAAACCTGCCATAGTCCTTACTTGACGACTCCTGCTGTACCCTTTACCGTAGGGCTCAATGAGCAGCAATTGGCAGGAAAATTAGCTAAATGTTCCTATTACACAAAGGCAGGGCTGCCAACTCTGGTTGGATGGATTCCTGGTAATTTCATCGGGAAGATTAAATTGTCATTCCTGGAGACTCCAGAGTAATCCTGGAGGGTTGGCAACCCTAAGCACTGGTGCAGGAGCATATCATATACCTCTTATTGCTACCTCAGCTAAGATGAGCTAGCTCAGCATCAGACACGGGGTCAAACCTGACACCTTCCTGACCTAGACTGTTCAATTCCACACCAGTCCATCCACCTAAAGCTGAGATCTTTAGAAGAGTGCTAAAGATCTCTGGTATAGAGGGAAAAAAAAATTTCTCAAAGAGTTCACTATTTCAGAGCCAATGCGCTCACTATTCATATTTTATGGATATCGCAAAGTAACATGTGACATCGTCCTCACATTCCTGACTGGACTAGGTTTCAACTCTTGCCAAGTTACTACCTAGTGTTTAATTCAACCTCTGGGGCTAATTGTTCTTTTTAAAGTGTTAGTAGAAATAAGGTAGTAATATTCTGCATCATACGACATCTATGAACAGTCAGCCACAACTGAACAGAGTTGCCATCGTCTTCCATTCTCCCGCCACGTCTAATCCTGAAGATTCCTTGCTGAGATATCAATGGAACTATACCTCAGCAGAGACTGGGGAGTGAAGTTGACAGACTATTTACTGGATCAAAATCCTGGAACTGCCTCCCAAGCACCAGAGTAGGTGTACCTACACCACATGGACTGCAGCAAGTCAAAACGGCGGCTCACCACCTTCTCAAGGGCAATTGGGATTGGTCAATAAGTGCTGGCCTTGCAAACATTGCCCACATCCCAGGAACAAATAAAAAGTAAATTTAACATTGGAGGCCATCATAGTCAACCTGATCTTACTCTTTATTTGCTGTTTAAATGCACCCACCTTCCTGCAGCTGATATTGGATAGCGGGCAGGAGGAGGAACTTTAACTGGGTACCTCTCTTCCCCAGGGACACTGAAGCTAACTCTGATGTCATAAATGTGATGCACCTCCTCCCCAGCCACTCCTTCCATATTCCTAGTCAGCAAGAATTAAAGCTGGAGACTTTTATGGCCTGAGAATGAAGCCAAATATTATTCAAAGAGACAAGACATTCATGAGAGATGCCACACAGTCTAAAATCACCATAACACTCATGTAGTAGTCAAATTTTTGAGACCAAATTTTCAGGCAAAAAGTTGAGGTCAACACAGGTAATGTTTTTGACGGGCTTACTTTCAACTAAAACATACCCAGTTGGCACAACTAACCTGGATCTCAAAGAATCCACAAGGTAATAGGGGAAGTGGCACCCACACCAACCATTTATTCTCTCTCTCTCCCTCCTCTGTTTTTATTAAGGAGCTTCTCTCACAAGAACACAAGGAGCAGGAGTTAATCATTTGGCCTGTTGAGCCTGCTCTGCCATTCAGTACGATCATGGCTGATGTTGGGCTTCAACTCCATTTTCCCGCCCACTCTCCACATCCCTCGATTCCCCAAGAGACCAAAAATCTGTCAGTCCTGGCCTTAAATTCAGTGATGAAACATCCACCACCCTCCGGGGTTCAGAATTCCAAAGATTCACAACCCTTTAAGTGAAGTAATTTCTCCTCATCTCAGTCATAAATGGTTGGCCCATTATCCTGAGTCTGTGCCCCAGGGTTTTAGATCCCCCGGCCAGCGAAACAACCTCTCAGTGTCTACCCTATCAAGCCCCTTCAGAATCTTGTATGTTTTAATGAGATTGCCTCTCATTCTTCTAAGCTCCAGAGAATACAGGCCCACCTCAACCTCCCGTAGGACAACCCTCTCATCCCAGGGACCAATCTACTGAACCTTCGCTGTGATGCTTCCAATGCAAGAACATCCCCTTCCCCACCAAACTCTGGGAGAGGAAGCAGTGGTGTTAGCCGGACCTGTCGTTTCAGTCCTGCTCGGGGGCCAGAGGAGGGGAAGGAAAGGAAGAGCTGTGATGTTAGAAGGTGTCAGGCTGACAGCTCCTAGCCCTGGACCTAGGCCTTGGTGCAGGGGAATTGCATTGAGTCAGCACTAGCAAGGGCCCAGATTGGCAAAGGCTCGAGCCTGCCTTCCCCTCCCCAGGGCTGAGGGTGATGGTTGAGGATACAAGGCCCGAGGCTTCATTTATCTAACGTTCCCTTTGGATGTCTGCCCCTGCGTCCTGTTTCCATATGTGCTGTTTATTTCTCTCCTCCAATCTGTCCGTTTCTCCCCCCTGCTTCCCCAGAATCAAAATCGATCCACATTCTTCCTGCCTTCATTGACAAGGAGGAACTGGAGGAAATACAGTAAATGGAACTTTGTCAATGGAAAGTGAATTAAGGCTTTTGTTGGGGTTGTAGAAATTATACTTTGGTTCTGAAATTTTTGGGTTCTGGTCCCTGAAAAACTAGGGCCAACAGTATATATGAAAAATTATGTTTTTTTTTTAGGCCAAAAATCATGGGGTTGACTTTTACACAAGTATATACAGCGTGTTAAAATAATGCATCTGCACTCTTACCCACAGTCTCTGTGATATCTGCTCTGCTGTACCTGAAAGATCCTAAGTCAGGGACAACCTGGTAACAGGTATTTAAAGTAGAATTTTCTGCCTAGTTACCTTGTGAACTATCACCCAGTGACATCATGAATGGAGGCGGAGCACTGCTCAAAGCCCTCTGTCTCTATTCATGATGTCATTGCAGGGGTTGACCTGAAACTTTGACTCTGTTTCTCTCTCCACAGATGCTGGGCATACCCGGCGTTTTGGTTTCTATTTCCCAGGGTGTGGGTTCGGAGGGCGGATGTGGTCAGCAGGCCCGTGAGCGGGTGAGAAGCCACCTGCCGCCCGCCATCGGTGCCCCAGTCGCGATTTCACACTGGCGCACCGATAAAGGCCCGGCAAGCGTGAACAGCGGGCGGCTTCCCAATGGTCGGGAAGGGGCAGGCGGGGGAGGGGGAGGGGGGGCCTGTTGGGCCGCCGGGTCCAATGGCAACGCGGAGGCTGGTATAAAGCCGGCACGGTCAGGCCCCGGGAAGGCTGCCAGTGAGGAAGACATCTTCGGTGTTAATCAGCGGGAGG
The DNA here is from genome assembly GCF_964194155.1 of Cetorhinus maximus. Lineage (NCBI taxonomy): Eukaryota > Metazoa > Chordata > Chondrichthyes > Lamniformes > Cetorhinidae > Cetorhinus > Cetorhinus maximus. Next base: position 4,400,593 of record NC_135886.1, on the reverse strand, counting down.
TTAAACACGATGGATTCCAATGCGGCTGCAGACGCCAGGGGGGGAGGGCAGGTCTGGTGGGCACTCACCCCCCACCCCCCCCACCTCCCGGTTTTCAGATCAGTGCCTCGCAGTCCTCCTGGAGGAGGCGGCTGGCAGGAGGGACACCCTAGTCCCCAGGGATGGAAGGAGGAGGTATCACACCTGAAAAAAAAGAGCCTGGGAGGAGATGGCAGTGCTGGTCAGCAGCCGTGATGTTGTGCGGCGCACCTGGGTCCAGTGCTGCAAGAGGTGGCGAAGTGGTATTGTCTCTAGACCAGTAATCTGGAAACCCAGGGGTAAAAATCCGGGGACCTGGGTTCGAATCCCGCCACGGCAGATGGTGGAATTTGAAGAGGTTTAACAACCAGCTGACCTCAGGAAGGGTGAGTACTGTGTTGGCATGGATCAGTGTGGTGAAGTGTTAAGGTCTGGCTGTACCCCCATGGAGCTCAGAGGTGTTAGAGTCTGAGTACCAATTGTCAATGACGCCGGATATGGCCAAGGGAGTGAGCCCTGGCTTCTTGGACTGAGTGCCTTGCGGCTCGAGGGCCACAACTCTGCTGTGCCCTGCAAGGTGTTTATCAGGTGGGGTTGGCCAGGCTGCAATGGCGCTGCAGGTAGAGAGGGGACTAATTAATGCTCCTCTGACCTTTCAGGAGAAGACAGCCCATAACAACATTGAGAGGTCATTGGCCCGCTAACCTCCTAATCCTAACCAGGTACAAGCAGGACACCTTGGAGCTGGAGAGGCACCACGCACCTCGGTCGACTGGCCACGGAGAGGCTGGGGTGTCAGATGAAGGTAAGAGTGCAGTGCAGTGAGAGTTTCAGATGGTGCAAACATTCTTGTGCAGTCTCATCATTGATGGGAGCCTCAAAACTGGATTCCCCATTGACCATTGAAAGACGATGGCACCATGATGCAGATCTCCATTGCCTCACCAGGGTGCCCGGCATGCACAGTGACAGTGTGATGACTTAAACTAATGACATGTCGTTGTTCTCATTTAGGTTTGCCACCACGCACCCAATCACAGGACCCCGAGGCCTGCCAAGCTCCAAATGCACCTGTGTCACACCCGCTCTCTGAACCAGGCACCAGTGCAGATATCTGCACCTCGGTGGGCATTAGAACTTCAGCTAGCGTCGGTGCACAGCGGTGAGGGCACTTCACACTCGCTTGAGGAGCAGGCGGAGGCAGAGAGTGCCCAGGGCACCGGCAATCAGTGGACTGATTGAGGTGATGAGCCTCTGGAGCCATCCATTAGGCGGCAGATGCTGGATGTCCAGTGAGATGTCCGGGAGGATCTGGCAGAGATCCATGAGGGTATGTGTGCCATGGCCTCCATTGTGGAGGAGTCCCTGCAGAGCATGAGCACTGCATTGACTCTGTTGGCCGAGCGCACTGCCTCCTCCATTGGGAAAGTGGTGACTCTCATAGAGAGGCAGCTCCAGGGACAGAATCAGGGGTTCCTGGGGTTGCGCTCGGACCTGCAAACCCTCACACAGGCACTGACCTCAGGTGGTCAGTGTCCCTGTGGGAGATGAATGGGGCACCCAGTATCCCAGCTGGGTGCCTGTCCATCAATGGCGAGCAGGGAGGTCCAGAACAACCTCACGTTGGCGCACAAGCTGCTTGTCATCTCTGTGGACTCCTCTCAGGGTGCTCTGGGTGTCAGCAGCAGCTCCTCCGCCCCTCTGCCAGTGACCGTGGCATCTGATGAGGCTGCGGTGATTGGGGAGATGCCAGCCGTGACACTGGCCACTCCCTCCCAGGTGGGGCCAGCACAGGCTCCACTGGTGAGGGGACAACCGCCAAGGTCATCAAGGCCAACAAGACACCAGAGTCAGCGGGCCGTCTCCAATGCCAGTGCCAGTGAGGGGAGAGGACTAAGATGTAGCACTCAGAAATGTAAGTTTAAGGCACCATGAACACAAGAGGGACAGTTCACGGGTGATCTTCTGTTGTGCAATGTTTTGTTTATTTTAACTGGTTCTGGTGCTGAAGACCAGAGAAGGTTCTGTTAATTTGTTTTGACTGTCAACACAAGATAAATTTTGTTTTGTTGTAATGGCCTGAGTATGCTTCCCCATTGTTAGTTAATGTGCTGCAGGGTACGTAGGTCTGTAATGCTGGACGTGGGCGGCTGGAAACTTTATTGCACAGGCATTGAGTGGACTTTGGGGTCCAAGGAAAGAGGCATTTCAGGCATCTGGGATGGAGGCAGCAGCCCTGGCATGAGGTGGTAGTGCTTATTTGGCAGCCTAGCTGAAGGAGTGTTGTATAAAGACATCCTTGGTGTCCCTTCCTCCCTGGAGGTTACAGAGGTCTCACTCCACGCCCTCAGCGTTCTCCTCACCGTGCTCCTCTTCAGACTCACTACTGGACTCATCATCTGTGGCCTGTGCAGCTGCATCAAGATCCTCTTCCTCCAGTGGGTCCCCCCCTTGCCAGTGCCAGATTGTGGAGAGAGCAGCATACAACCACTATCAGTGACACCCGCTCTGGGAGTGGGTTTTGTAGTGCTCCCCCTGAATGGTCCGGCATCGGAAGCATCTTCAGAAGACCTATGGTCCTCTCTATCACTGCCCTTGTGGATGCATGACTCATACTGTAACGCTGCTCTGCCTCTGCTCTTGCCTCAGCCTCTGTTCTTGGGTGGAGGAGAGGCGTCATGAGCCACCTTTTGAGGGGATAGACCAGCAGCCATCCATCCAGCCGGGCTGGAGCACTGAAGAGCCCCGGTACCTGGGAGTGTCTGAGGATGTAGGTGTCGTGGGAGCTGCCTGGGTATGTTGCACAGACTTGTAGAATCTGCATCCTGTGGTCACACACTATCTGCACGTTCATGGAGTGGAAGCCCTTCCTGTTGACGAAGGCACCGGGCTCACCCGCTGGCACCTTGATGGCCACATGTGTACAGTCTATAGCACCCTGGACACGGGGGAAGCCAGCAATGGCCGCGAAGCCTCTGGCTCGCTCAGCCTGGCTGGCCTCGTCCATATGGTAATGAATGAAACTCAATACCCGCCTGAACAGAGCTTCTGTCACCAGCTTGACACAACTGTGGACAGCTGATTGGGAGACTCCACACAGATCCCCCACTGACCCCTGGAAAGATCCGGAGGTATAGAGGTTGAGGGTCACTGTGACCTTCAGAGCCATTAGCATGGGGTGTCCACCCGTACAGTCAGAGCTGATTTCAGGCCCAATTATCTGACAAATGGAGGTCACTGTCTCCCTTGAGAAGCGGAGGCTCCTTCAGCATTGCACCTCAGACATATTGAGGTAGCTGCATCACTGCTTATAAACCCAACAGCAGGATAGTGGCATCTTCTGCGGGTCCTTCCACCTTGAACAACCTGCTGACCCTGCGCCCCTTGTGCCTGCACCTCTCCTCCCACAGGTCCCTCCCCTGGAAGCTGCATTGGGATACCCGGCCTCCTCTCCCTTCTGCCCCTCTCTCCCTCCTCAGAGGAGGTGCCTCCAGCGGAGACCACAATCCCCATTACCAGGGTAACAGAAAGCTGTCTGATACCTGGAAGGGTCCACACGGTCTGAATCCTCCGGGGGCCTTGGAGACACCAAGGAGTCCTGAAATGAAGCTTGGAAATGCTAACAATGAAGCCCTGAACAGAGATGAAGCTGCCAAGTACCAATAAGTCACCAGCAGCAAACTATATCCCAAACTCCAAGCGAATCACGCCGGCAATGCTGCTGGCCCTTTTTATCCTGCACGTGGATGAGTTTTTGAAATTGTGGTCTGGCCGCCTGCCCATTTTGCCCACACGATGAACGCAAAATTGCACAAAAAGGCAACAAAAAGCCGATGTCAGTTGACTTTTTAATGGCCTTAACTGGCCTCTTAATTCATGGCAGGCGCGGCTCCAGCACATGTGGGCGCCCACCGAGTGAAATATCGCGCGAGTGCGCGGTGACGTCCGGACCCTCACCCGACGTCGTCACGCACTATTTTACGCTCGGGCGCGTTGGTCGGGCGCAGGCCTGCCCGCCGAGCAAAAAGTTCTGCCCCAGATTACCAGCGTACACACGATCGTATTGATTGGCCGAACAGGCTCAACGGGCCATTTGGTTCACTCCTGCTCCCATCTCCTGTGTCCTTTTGTTCTTGGGAAGCAATTGTACAATATCTGTTTGCTGCTGCCTCTCGCCAACACACAATCAGAATGAGGGGAAGAATTAACAGTCAATAAGGTTGCAATTTATCTGTGTTCCCATTTAGCTCAAAACCTGTGCAACCCCCTCAGAGAGACTTTTACAGAGATATACTGTGATCCTGTGATAGACAAGACTATTAACAGAATAAGAAAGACTTGCATTTATATACCATTGATGACTTCAGGATGTTTCAAAGCCCTTTACAGATAATGAAATACTTTGCTCGAAGTTTAGCCACTGTTGTAATGTAGGAAACACAATTTAGACACAGCAAGATCCCGTAAACAGCTATTTGATAAGAACCAGCTTTTAGGTATTGGTTGAAGTATTGATATTGGTCAGGAGAATGCCCCCCCCCTCCCCCGCTTCTTCAATATAGTGCCATGGAATCTTTATGTCCACCTGAGAGGGCCGATGGAGCCTTGGTTAACGTCTCTTCTGTAATACAATACCTCTAAAAGTTCATAAGACCATAAGACCATAAGTCAGAGGAGCAGAAATTAGGCCATTCGGCCCATCGAGTCTGCTCCGCCATTCAATCATGGCTGATAAGTTTCTCAACCCCATTCTCCCACCTTCGCCCCGTAACCTTTGATCCCCTTACCAATCAAGAACCTATCTATCTCGGTCTTAAATACACTCAATGACCTGGCCTCCACAGCCTTCTGTGGCAATGAATTCCATAGATTCACCAATCTCTGGCTAAAGAAGTTTCTCCTCACCTCTGTTCTAAAAGGTCTTCCCTTTACTCTGAGCCTGTGCCCTCGGGTCCTAGTCTCTCCTACTAATGGAAACATCTTCCCCACGTCCACTCTATCCAGGCCTTTCAGTATTCTGTAAGTTTCAACCAGATCCCCCCTCATCCTTCTAAACTCCATCGAGTATAGACCCAGAGTCCTCAAACGTTCAGTAATTCCTTAGTTTAAAAAAAAAGGTTCTGTCCTAATTATACACCAAAAAAGGCCAAAAAAATTGTATTCTGACCTTTTCAGAGAGACTGTGATATTTCCTTTTTAATTTTGCTGGCATTTGCTCCTCACATGTTCTGGAGACGTACTCTCTCCGTCTGTGTTTCTTTCTGCAGGCACTTGATCCAACTGAGTGCCTTGCTAGGCCAGTTCAGAGGGCAGCCAAGAATCAATCTCATTGCTGCGGGTCTGGAGTCACATGTAGGCCAGACCAGGTAAGGATGGGGAGATTTCATCCCCTGAACAGCATTTAATAGATCGAATGCATTTTCATGACAAGCCACTAGTTCCATGATCGTTATTAATGAAACTAGCATTTTATTCCAGGTTTATTAATTTCTTGAGTTTAAATTTCCCCAGCTGCCATAGAGGAATTTGAACTCATACTTCTGGAACATTAGTCCAAGCCTCTGAATTACTGGTCCAGTGATATTGCCACCAGGCTACCAGTCCCCAGGGGTGTGCCTCTGTTGGAGCACAGCTCCACTGATGTTGGCACTAACACACCCAAGGGGCCCATTTCTCCTGGGTACTGTCAGGTCCTATTCTTCCACCAGGGAAAGGAGCACCCACACAAATTCCTCAAAAAACATGGAATTCGTAAGATACCTGTTTACCATGAGCTGTCCCAAAGAAACAGGACACAGCTCCCATGGCAACACCAGGCTTATACATCTGACTGCCAGGGAATTCTCTAAGACTGCTGATCAATATGAAAACCGCAAATTCTCCCAGGGAGAAACCATGATACTGACCGCACGCCAAATCTGCAGGTGTTTTTATATCGATATTAAATCTTCATAAAAATATTTGGTTTGCCCTTCCTTTCCTTGTTATCCTGTTACTTGATAAACTGCCCACTGGACAAGCTCGGGAGCATTTTCCCTGCTATTTCTGAAACAATTTGTCTGTAATACTTCTCAAACTGTTTGCTACCATTTCATTTTTCATAATAAAAGTACAGTTAGGAACAGAAAAATACATTCTGGCAAATGTTCTCAGCCCTTTCTCACACATCAACCCCACCTGCTAATCCTTGGATCTTCAGTCCCTTGTTTCTCCAGAAACACATCTAGTTGCCTATTAAGCCTATTTACACCTAACATGTCAATGGTCATCACTATTACCACATTATGTGACCCCGTTACTCTTTAGATGCAACAGCCCAAACTGGCATAAATAAAGCTGGTATAGAAAAATAGAAATTTCCTGGCAGTGTTTAGCAGGAATTTGCTACGGTTGGAGTTGAGAACAAGTGCAAGCCTGCGCTGGGAGTGTTCATCGCTGAGAAGGGATTTAAAATGAAGGCAATTAATTAAATTCACCACCTCGAAAGACACTTCAATTCAGACGTCTGGTTTCCCAATCTCATCGGTTGGAGAAGATGGGAAGTCAAGGCTCAATAGTTTTTAACTCCCCTCCAATTTACTCCCCCACCTGCTCTTCAGAAGACACTTGCTATATTTCCGTTCCATGAGGGTCAGTCATCCTCCAGTGTCTAAACCAACTGAGTTTATGTAAACATCGGCACTGGTGGGCTGATCAACCATGGGGAAGTCAGATCCTGTGCCCCCCGCCACCACCTTCGCTGACATCCACAAACATGCACCTTCCTAAAGGGGAATCTTGGTTGGGTTTCTCTTTTCTAACCTAGGGAAGGTCGATTGTAATGCTGTCACTACTGCCGCAGTAAAGGCAGCTAATTACATAACTGACCAAAAAGTCAGTGGGAGAAGAAATTTTACTCTCAGTCATGATGATCTGGAATGCGTTACCGAATTGTTACCGTTGGGAGCAAATTCAATACCAACTTTCAAAAGGAAATGGGATGGATACTTGAAAGTGGAAAGATTTGCAGGGCTGTGGGAAAGAATATGGGATTGCATCTCATTGGATATCTGTTTTAGAGAAAGAGCACAGGAATGACTGGTCCTTTTTCCGTGCTGTAACCGCTCAATTATTGTATGTGCCGTATGATTCCGTCAACTGGAGCCTATGATTTCCCTAGTCTGTATGGCCCAGTTCCACATTAGGCAGTGCCTTTAGTATCGAGTCACGATATGAACGGAAGGTGAGGGGGGTGGGGCACATAATTAAATGAATAACAATAAGTGGATTTCCCTGGGCTGCTATTTTTCAATAATGGCAGAGGACTAGGAGAAGGAGACTTTAGAAATGGTTAGAGAGAGGGTTCATACATATTTAAACAGACAACTAACAAATAGGAGATGGGTGAAGTTGCAAGGTTCCAGGCTTAAGTCCCACCCCAAGGCTGGAACACAAAAATCAAGGCTGACACTCCAGTGCAGTACTGAGGGACCATTGCACTGTCAGAGGTGACATCTTTTAGATGAGACATTAAACTAAGGCCCCATCTGCCTCCATGGGTGGATGTGAAAGATCTCATGACACTATTTTGAGGAAGAGCAGGGGAGTTCTCCCCGGTGTCCTGGCCAATATTTTCCCCTCAGTCACCATCACAAAAAACAGATTATCTGGTCACTATCACATTGCTGTTTGTGGGAGCTTGATTAGCCTCCGTGTTTCCTGCATTAAAACAGTGACTACGTTTCAAAAAGTACTTCATTGGCTGTAAAGTCCGGTGGTCATGAAAAGCGCTATATAAATGTCAGCCTTTCTTTTTCTCTTTTGATGGCTAAGTGTAAAAATGGGAGTCACAGGAACTAAATGCAGTGTTAGCATTTAATGAGTTGACTAATTAAAAATTGAGCCATTTGACTGCAGATTTCTCTGAAAGTGATACTGCCTTTTGAGAAAACAGGATGTATGTATCACACGTACAAAGCAAAATCTGCTTCTAATTCTATAGTGTTTGCGGCCGGTCAAATTGCTGATGAGCGACATCAGTTTCTGAGTCTGCTTTCCACACTGAGAAACAGCTCATAACACGAGGGGTGAATTATTCACTCCCCATTCACAATCTGCTTTCTGAACAAATCCAAGTCCACCCAACTCCAAGCCCGAATCAAGTTGGTTATAGCACTCAATTCACATTGATAGTAAAATGAAAATTCAACTCTGCTCTTTTATTCATAACCAGTGCGTGTAAAAAAAAACTCTTCAATTTATCAGTGCAATGGATTGCTAATTACATTCATTATCCATTAAATGAAATCATACCAGTGAATGTTTATCAAAAGGTAAAGGTGAATATTATAAATTGTGCTGCTCATGCTGAGGAGTGTTCTGGCTATCTGTATTGAGTCACAAAGCCATTATGCTCAAATTAATTTCAAAACTCATGAAATCATGCAGCAGAGATGGATAAAAGCAAAATACTGTGGATGCTGGAAATCTGAAATGATAACAAAATGCTGGGAAAACTCAGCAGGTCTGGCGGCACCTGTGGAGAGAGAAACAGAGTTAACGTTTTGAGTCCGTATTGGACACAATCAACGTGACTAAAACAGATAGTCAATCATCTTATTGCTGATTGTTGGACCTTGCTTTGTGCAAATTTACTGGGGTATTTCCATACAATACAATGGTGATGATACTTAGTACTTCATTGACTGTGCTGCACTTTAGCTCTTGCAGACATTCTGAGGTCATGAAATGCACTATTTAAATTCAAGCTTATTCCAGGTGAGCCCTGCACTGTAACATTCACAGGATCTCCTCAGGGTGGAAATCACAGATCTCTGTGGGCCTGTCACAATTTGCAGAGTTGACATTAAAAGCTGATTCCTATAAATTGCCTGACCTTTCCCTTGAAATAAGGTGGTGAGATCATGGCACCCTCATGGAAAACAAGAGAACTTTTCTGTAACTGCGATAATTCACAACATTCTCCATGTCAGTAGCTAATACCCCTCCTTCAATTCTGTGCTACAAAGACCATGAACAAAATTCAATTTTGCACTGGAGGCCCTAACCATGACAAAATCTAATTAACAGACAGAATCCAAGCCAGTTGGTAAAGTCAAAACCAAGACACAGAATTTTTCTTTACCAAGAGAATTTATTGCCTTTATTCAGTCTCATGCCTCTCCTCTCCCCAGTGTCCCAGCTGTCTACTATTTATACTCTTTTGAGTACCGATCTAACAAACTAACCAATTGAAAAAAGCCAATTAGACCAATTGATATTCCCTTAAAGGACACTGTAACAAAAACAAAACTTTAAAGGAACCTTACATAATTAAATGACAATGTCATTTTCGGGGCGAATGATGCAATCCAGCCCCTGTGGTGCCCACCGGTTATGGAAGGCCTCAAGTGTACCAGTGGACACTGCGTGCTCCATCTCCAGGGACACTAAGCCACGAATGTGGTCCCCTATTTATATGTGATCATATGTGTTAATTTATAATTAACATACTATTAACATGAGCAGCCCATCTAGAAATTCCTCAGGAATAGAAATATTGCAACAAATTGATTTTAGGAAATATTAATTCTTATATCAAGGTTGCACTCTTCAGACCTTGAGATAAGATCCATCAGATGTAATTTTACAACCTAATTTCCACCCATTATATGGCATTACAGAACATTTCAAAACTGCACTACCTGTTGCCCCTTCATTTAAGTGCAACAGAATATTACTATTTTCAACTGCTACTCGGTCGTTCCAAGTTATCCGCATTGTGGAGATACAAGCTTAGAAATTACTCTGAATGTTATTGTGCGAATGTTCATCGTGCTTACAATCAATTGTTCACTTTGTTATCTTTATGGAGGCATTTGCCCATTTATTTGATTGCAGGGAGGAATTTGAAATAAACACATTAAGCATTCATAAAGCAGCATCACTCACAGTCATTTCCAGGCTATAGCAATCAGGGCAACGATCCATTGAGCACAATTTACATCAAAACATTTTTCTTCCTCATTTGTATTTCCCTCAATGAATAGCACCACAATGGACCGTAATTTGCTGTGATCGCAGTCCATGGTTAAAATGTGTACAAAAATACCTAATGGATAAGTGTGAAATACTAATTACCAAGGGATTTATTTGGGAAAGTACAGCTAGAATTTCAAATGTTTGGTGTAAATTACACAGGCCCTTGCTGCATTACTGCTATTGACTGGGAATAATAGTGAGGGATGTTGTTATACGAATGCTTAACGTGACTCCTGTCTAGAAGGTATATGCGTGCAGCTGCAGAGTGAAAATGGCTTTGAGCTCAATTGTGGGTGAATTGGAGCCTGCTAACACTCTTTACCTTAGCTCAAAAAGGAGGCTGGCTGCTTAAGTGAGGCACTGAAGGGCTGTTGGTGGTCATGGAGTTATACACCAACAAGAATCTATCACGAGAGTGAAGAGAAAGATTGGAGAAAGTATTTGCTACAGTGTAACTCTTCGCTACCCATTTGGTTTTCATAAATAATGGGACTGAGAGTGGTAATTAAGTGTTCATTTTAAATGAGAAAAGAGCATGTGAATTCATACTTTTCCATCACTACTTTGATGTAAAACATTTGCCAATGATACCAAACTTGGAGGTGTGGCAAACAGCGAGGACAATACCACTCGACTGCAACAGAAGATAGATAATCCAGCAGGACAGGCGGAGAAATGGCAGAAAGGATAGAAAGAGGCAATATATACTTGACAGCACAGTTCTAAAGTATGTGCAGGGACTGAGGGACCTGGGATGTGCATAGATCTTTGAAAGTGTCAGGGACATAGAGAGAGTCATCAGCAAAACATATGGGGTCATGGGCTTCATAAAGAGACGTATTCAGCATAAAGGCAGAGAGGTTATGTTGAAGCTTTAAAAAGCTTCAGTTAGGCTACAACGATAGTATTGCATCCAGTTCTGGTCCCCACGCTTTAGGAAGGATGAGGTTCACCAAAATGGTTCCAGGGATGAGGAGATTTAGTTACAAGGTTAATTTGGAGAAGTTGAGGTTGTTCTCCTTGGAGAAGAGGAGGTTGAGATCTGATAGAGGTGTACAAGATTACAGGTTTGGATAAGGTACAATTAAGCCATTCCCTTCATCTGATTGGTATCCCTTGGTCTTTGTGCAATGTAAGGTTTTGAGCAAGAGATACATATGGAGGGATGTGAGGAAGAACGTTCTTCTTCATGCAGAAAATGGTAATGACCTGAAACTCGCTGCCTACGAGGGTGCTGGAAGCAGAGACAATTAATTATTTCAGAAGAAAATTGGATAGGCACTTGAGAGAAACAAACTTGCAAGACTGCATGTACAGAGCAGGGAAATGGGACTGTTCTACAGAGAGCCGGCATGGACTCAATGGGCCAAATGGCCTCCTTCTGTGCTGTAATGACTCTATGACTGGTGCAGATTTCAGTCAGGTCATCAGGAGCCCAGTAAACCAGATTGAGAGGAGAAAGGGGAGGGGAGAAACAGCAATTGGAAGACACCCAACACACACAGCCCCACAACCTTCCAGCGTCTGTAGCAGATGTGGCATCGGCAGCCCCTGTGCAGGCAGGTTATCCAGACCGCCTAAATTTGAGAATAAATGGAGTTGACAGTTTTCAAAGGATTAAAAATCAAGTAGCAAAATGGTATGTAAATGATGCAAACTTTACTTCAAAAATTTTGCTGATTCATTAAGTTGCTAAATCTCAGAATGAGCAGATGTAACGTGGTTTAGCATTGATGGCAGGAAGCACTTCTTCCCCAAATGGTGATTAATGCCTGGAATGGTCTGGGCAGGGCTGTACAGGCAAAAGTTTTAGAGACATTCAAGAAGCAGGTAAATGTTCTGGGGGGGTTGGGGGGGAGTCATAAGTTTCTATGGAGGATTGAGCTGGATGATGAAAAGGGCCACCCTCATCTGTACTATAACCTTATGACACTAGGGTTGTTTTGAAGGTATTGAGTCATTTTCAGTTCATCTTTAGCAATATTGTTCCAGTGTTCTCCCCTCCTGAAGGCTGCATTAGTTGCTGAGGTCATCGGGTGTCCCTCAAATCAAGGATGGCGCCTACTCAAGGCTGCCCTTCTGCCAGGTTTCTTCAGGCTGGGGTGCAGCTGGGTCTACGGGCCCTGGCAATCACTTGTTGGTTGTAAGTTCAGCGTGAGATTTGTTATTCACTAAATCTCCCCTTACTGAAAGATTGCAAAAGCCCCCTGACTTGAAACAGCTCACAGGATTCAAAGAGGTCGGCAGCAGCAGTCTTGAAAGTCCTGCTCCAGCATGGCTTTTCCAAGCCGTGATAAAGGGGGAAATTTAAAAAGTTAAAGGAGCTATTGTTTTTTTTAACATAAGTTACGTTGTTCAATTTGCTCAGAAATAAATATATTACCACTGCGAACTGCTTTTGGAGAAGTTGGAGAGGTGACCCCCCCATATTTTCTAGTTTGGTTAGTAAACAACAGTGAATCAGGGTTAAAAACAAAAACAGAATTACCTGGAAAAATTCAGCAGAACTGTTCTGTTTAAGGGTCATGAGGACTTGAAACGTCAACTCTTTTCTTCTCCGCCGATGCTGCCAGATCTGCTGAGTTTTTCCAGGTAATTCTGTTTTTGTTTTGGATTTCCAGCATCCGCAGTAGTTTTTTTTGTTTTTTGTTTTTATCTCAGTGAATCAGGGTTTCTTTGTGATAACCGTGAGATCTTCAAAAATTCACAACACATTCAATAAAAACCAGAAACATATTCCTTACTACATTGACAGCTCCTTAAATATTTTGTGGATATATGTAGGATGAAAGTGTTTTCTCTCACCCTTCATAACCATCGAGTTGTAGGATCGACTCTCCGTGCACCAGGCTATATGCTGTTGTGCATCACAGCTTTACCAGACACAGCATTGTGAAAATGTTCTTTCCAGCAATAGTTCCTCCTGTGTGTGACTGCAAGAACTACACCCTCCAGAATGTATTTCGACAGACACAAGTGATGCTGTTGGACAGCTAACCTGTTTGCAGCCTGAAGTTGGTTGCTCAGAAACCTTTTTGGGTTTGAAATGGGGCAATATGAAAATGCAAGTGGGCATGCTGTTTCCGTGAAATCGTTGTGGCTGGCACTTTTTTTTTGCTGAAGGTCAAACCTGATCTTGTCATCTTTGTATAAGAACCTCCTCTGCCGAATGTCGAAGCAGCCATGTGAAAATTGGGTTGACTTTGCCCTCACTGAACTTTACGTTTCCTGTTTATTTACCCAAAGTGAGAGTTTCCACTGATAAAAATTAAAAACAAGCCTTTTAAGGCAGCTTACATTCACATTGTGCCTTCAATACTCTCAATGCTGAAACTAACCCACTTGCGTTGAAGCAAAATAAAAGAAAGGCTTGCATTTATATAGCACCTGTTGCTACCTCCCAACAGGAAAACAGCTACATGATGTTTTTAAAACAAAACAAAGACCATCCAGTGAATAGGATTGCTTCATTTCTGTCAACGAAGCAACTAATGTCTGCTCTGAAATTTCTAGACCCTGGGGATGGGTACCCAGGAAATTCCAGGAATAATGTGGGCATCTGTCCATTTCTGCAAATGACTCCAGCCAGGAGATGTGAGACAGGCTCAGATGAGAGACAGACTGACTCCAGGAAATTCGGGCCCATATTACGAATGTACAAAATAGGTGCAGGAGTAGGCCATTCAGCACCCCCCAAGACTGCTCTGCCATTCAATAAGATCATGGTTGATCTGTTTGTGTTTCAAGTTCCACATTCCCATCAACCCCCAATAACCTTTGATTCCCTTGCCTAACAAGAAACCGTTTACCTCGGCCTTAAAAATATTCGGTGACCCCGTCTCCATCGCCTTCTGAGGCAGAGAATTCCAAAGTCACACAACCCTCTGAGAGAAAAAAAATTTCTCCTCATCTCTGTCCTAAAAGGGTGACCCCTAATTTTAAAACAGTGCCCCCTAGTCCTGGACTCACCCACAAGAGGAAACATCTTTTCCACGTCCACTTTATCAAGACTTCAATCAGGTCGCCCCTCACTCCTCTAAACTCCAATGGAAACAAGCCCAGCCTGTCCTACCTATCCTCATATTGTATGATGTGACTCATTAAGTTCACAGAGGATCCTCCAGAAACAAAAGATTTCAATAAAGACCAACCCTAGATGATCTTCAGTGGCTGTAGCAGTTTCTTATCTAAGTGTTACAGCTAGGGTATATGTTTACATTAGTCACAGGTGATTGTATAATCCTTTTTGCACCTACAGTAATAACTAAGATTATTTCTCAGACTTATGAAGAGATATTTAATGTAATTTGAGACCCAACCATAATTTAAGTGCTCGGATAGCTCTGCATTGGTTTGGATTGTGCTATCAAAACAGAACAAACCTGCATGAATATAGGTTCTGAACTTATCCCTGTTTTCCTCCAATGAACCATATCCAGCACATCAAGGATATTTGAAGGTGTGAAGGTGAAACTCAGCTTTGGTATGGGAAATAGTGAAACTGGGCAGCAATGGATTGGCTGTCCGTTGTGCAACCCTGCCCAAGTTTGGAAAGCGTGGCAGCTAACTGACACACAGCAAGATCCCACAATGGAGATAAATGACAAGATCACCTGTTTTAGTGGCCTTGATTGAACAAATAAATTTTGGGCAGGACACCAAGGAAAACTGCCCTGCTCTTCTTCAAAATAATGGCATGGGGGATCTTTCATGGCCATCGGAGGAGGCATGCGGGGCCTCAGTTTAATGTCTGATCGGTCACTCCCTCAGGTCTACACATACAAGCTCAAGACTTTGGAATGGGATTTGAATCCTCAGCCTCGTGGCTCACAGGTGATAGAATGCTTTCATTCAGCTGTATATTGGGCAGCCAACCCGTGGCCAATCATTTTTCACCCCCACAAATTTTGAAATTTAGCCAGAGAACCAAAATGCCTCCTTTCAAAGAAACCCATATTTTCTGTGTTTGATGTTTATATGCAATTTCAATCACAATACTTAATATCATTTATTAAACACCAAACTGCATCAGCGCCACTGTGTGGTATTAAGCTGCATCACGGGGTTTTAAGAAACATCCCTGGATGTTGTTACTGCACAAACAACAACACATTCAAGAGTGACCTATTTATTATAATGTAAATGTTTCAATCAGAAATTCTACTCTCAACAGTCTCCGATTAGAAATAAAATTTGATATCAAGTTAACTACAACATTCTTGAATATTGCTGAAAAGAGACATGTTGCCAAATCTTTCCATCTTGCACTCATCAGGACAGACACAAGAATGCCAAATTTCAAATAGTTATGGCAATTTATACCACAGGGCAAAAAAAAAGGTGATGATTAGTTGATAAATTGACTAATTTGCCAAGGGGTTGCCATGGAGAAAGCAACAGGGAATTCCAGGCTTCTAGCGCTTCTGGGTAATTCGAAGAAAGCACAAGGCTTGAACATATTCCTTTTGTTTGCAGAGAACGGGTTCCTGCACATGAATGTATGTTGCTTCCAGCAAGCCCAAATGAACGACATCATGAGCTTAACTGATTATAATGTATTTGGTTGTTAGTGTAGCTATTAGCACATTCAGGATTGTTCAGCAAGTGCTGCCCAATTGCAGAATCACATCCAACAGTGGATATTTTGTTCTGTGGTTTGCAAACATAGGCGGGTTGAGTACGATCTTTGCCTATTACAGATAGCCAGGGCATTTTTTTGTTTGTTTTTGATTCGATTGGCCAGTCATTGGGATGTACAGCCCACGTAACTGACATCACGCTGGCACTGAAATTCATACATAGCATTACTCAATTGTGTGATAGGCAGGACATCTTTTTGGACTGACAGTAGCATCCTATTAATGGAAAACACCACTTGTGTTGTCATCACATAGCAGCAGTGAGAAACAGCTGGCTTAACCAATTGTTCAAATTTTTGAAATATGTCTACAGTTAAATGTGATTCTGCACTTGGGCAGCCGTTGTGAAACAAGTGCTGAGTGCACTAATAGCTACATTTCACCCAGGTTAAGATAATCGGTCAAGCTTGTAACATGGCTTATTTATGCTTGCTAGGAGCAGCATACATTCATAGGCAGGGACTGGTTCTCTGCAAACAAAAGAAATATATTCAAGCCTTGTGCCTTTTTTGAATTACCCAGAAGCATTGGAAGCCTAGAGTTTTCTGCTGCTTTCTCCATGGCAATGCCTCAGCCAATCAGAGTCTACTGCTGACCAATCAGCACCCCCTTTTCTTCCTGTGGCATAAATTGTTGCAATCACTTGAAAGTTGGCATTCTTGCATTTGTCCTGATGAATGCAAGACACAAAGTTTCAGCAACATGTCTCACTTTTCAGCAATATTCAAGTTCTGTTTGCAACATTCTTGGTGCAAAATACAACAATCTGTTATTTATATAGCATCTTTAACAGAGTAAATTTCCCCAAGACCAGGCATTTTACAGGAGCATATTCAGGCAAACTTTGATGCTAAGCAAACACTATGGTCAGTAAAAGCGGCCAATGATTTACTGGGATATACTAACTCATGAGTTAGCCCATAACTCATTCTTGCTCGTGTGTTGCTCATGAGCAGTCGGGCCACAAATCATCCACTGTTCCCTGTTTGAAATACTATTTTCTTGTGGTCTGCAATAACTCAGCAGCACTTACGCTAACAGACCTGAAGGACTGTTGGTTCAATTCCCCATCACCAGAACAATCTGACGCTCACTTTCAGGCTCGCATATGAAAAAATTACCATTGGTTTCATTGACTCTTGTCTGAACCTACGAGTCAGGGAAAGCGGAGTGTACAGGAATGAGGAGCTTCAGTTATGTGGATAGATTGGAGGAGCTGGGATTCTTCTCCTTGAAGGACAAGAGAGTAAGAGGGGATTTGATAAAGGTATTGAAAATGACGAGGGGTCTGGGCAGAGTAGATGGGGAGACAGTAGGAGGAGTGGACAATAAGTGCTGGTGTGTCCAGCAATGCCTACATCCCATGTATGAATCTAGTACTGAAAGTCGTCGTCTTCGGCTTTTGGCTAGATTGTGCACTTTGGTCAGTTCACGGAAATGATCTCATAGCATTTAATTACACTAAGATGTACCTTGAATCTTATTTTTATTGAATAAAGAATAAGCAACATTAAAGCACAGTGAGATTGTGAGGTTCGATTTCACGTATAAAGTGCAAGTTTGGTAACTCATGTCGAGAGACTGAGTTAAAGACAAAGACTGGGTGAAACCTGGGTGCTTCAGCCTTCAATGAAAGAAACTGATGGGCCCCTTTGAAATGTAGAACCGAAGAGAGTTTAGAAACGTAAAAGAATACTGCTTCAAATCATATCACTGCAGTAGAGCAAGTGAACATAACTCCAAAGTCAGACAACAGTAACTGGAAATTGTATTAGCAAATTCTTAATACACAAAATGATCAACATCCTCGATGAACTTCCAGGTCATGAAGTAAAAATAACATTGCTGGAATCATTTAGGAAAAAAAAAATCAGAGGGCTCTCACAAGGTAGGATAGTGGGATTTTTCTGAGTAGATCTGTATCTATTCTGCAGACCTGAGATTTATCTTTGACTTCAGTAATAAGTATGAACGTGATTCTTTCCAGATTTCCACACCTACAACAGTCAGTCAGTCTTGGCTCAGTGGTCACATCTTCGGTTCTGAATCAAAAGGTCAGAGGTTTGAGCCCCATTCCAGAGGCTTGAACACATAACCTAGGCTGTCACACTAGTGCAGTAGAGGGAGTAGTACACTGTCAGAGGCGCCATCTTTTGGTGGGACACTAATCCAAAGTCCTATCTGCCCTCTCAGGTGAATGTTAAAGATCTCACGGCACTATTTTGATGAGGAGCAGGGGAGCTTGCTAAACATGCTGACATCAACCCAAGATTGCTAAAATAAAGTCTGTTGCTTTGTCTTATTATTGTTCATATAACCTTGCTGTCCACAAATTGGATGCTGTTTTTTCCCTACATTGCCATTGATGAAAAATGGTATGCAACAGCGGCAACATGTATTAAGTGAAATTTTGAAATTGTCAGGCAGTCCATCTGGGAACTTTCATTTGTAACTTTTTATGACTAAAGAACAGCTAACATTCCACAAAATTTTTGCTGCTATTAAAATTTAATTGGCATGGAGATATTAATGAGAGCATTCTTGACTATAGATTGAGGCAGAGCTGGTAATTCAACTTGCTTGTTGCTGTAAAGCAGGCAACTCTCACACTGGTACCGTCTGTATAATTTGCATTTTTAAATAGTGTTTAAAAAGTGATGGAGCATAAGTGAAGTTTTTGAGAAAAAAATTACGTTTTTAAAAATACAAAGAACTCTTGAGGTGATCATAACTTTGGGCAATGGTGTGAAACGTACAATATTGAATGAACTGCCCATTATGCACCACGACTGATTTTCCCATCTAATAGTCAGTGGAAGGAGAAAAGGGGCAGGACTTATGGGCAACTAGTATTGCCCATTTAATGCTACCAGTCAAAGCCCAAATTACACCTGCCATCCCTCAACATCAGTGTTTCAGTTCAGCAAATATCCAAAACATTGCTCGAAGATAAAAACCTGTCCACTATTTCACTTAAGCTGTGCAAAACTTTACTGCTGAGATTAATTTAAAAATGAAGTTCTGCTGGGTACGAAATATTGCAAGAACATTGTCTAATTGTAACACTTTAGCTGTTTAACTGTACGCAATATTATACTTAGGGTAACTAAACACTGTAATTAAAAACAGGCCAGTTCCCTTCACCTCCCCCCCACCAAAACATACTTTTAGTAGTTGAAGCAGATTGCCATTAACCAGATACCCATTGAGTAAATAATAGGTTTCCTTTTGTTTGGCAATAAACGATGTTTGATTTAAAACACATTATATACAAGATTCAGGATCTTGTGTTGTCAATCATTACATGTTATTATCATTGTTCTTTCATCAGAGTTCATGACCACAAGGGTCATGAAGGTATCTTAGATAAATGATCTTCAAGATGTGTTACTGGCATGGTAATCCAGAGACACATTCTGGAGCCATGGAAATGTTTGCCACACTCAATATTTCACAAATACAGTTTCATACAAAGAACTGTAAAATAAAAGTGTTTGCTCATGTTGCTGCATTTAATACATCTTGCAGTATTGCAAATGCTGCACATCTGGACTGTCACTGTTCTCAATGGCATTATAACAGTAAAACTTTTTTTAAAATGTACATACAGGATATATTGTAATCATTCCTCAAACTAAGTTATCACAAAGTATGCAAGTACAGCAAATATATAGGAAAGCCAAAAAAAATAAATTTGTGAGGGGAATTGAATACAAAAGTAGGGAGGTTATGCTTCAGTTATACAGACCACTAGTGACGCCACATTTGGAGGACTCTGTACTGTATTGGTCATCTTATTTAAGGAAGGATGTAAATGCATTGGAAGCAGTTTAGAGAAGGTTTACTAGACTAATACCAGGAATGGGTGGGTTGTCTTATGAGGAAAGGTTGGACAGACTAGGCTTGTAACCACTGCAGTTAAGAGTAAGAGGCGATTTGATCGAAACACATAAGGTCCTGAGGGGTCTTGATAGGGCGGGTGTGGAGAGGATGTTTCGTCTAGTTGGAGAATCTAGAAGTAGGGGTCATTGTTTTAAAGTAAGGGGTTGCCCATTTAAAAACAGATGAGGTGAAAATCTTTCACTCAAGGGTCATGAGTCTTTGAAACAGTCTTCCTGAAGAAATGGTGGAAGCAGAGTCTTTGAATATTGTTAAGGCAGAGCTAGATAGATGGTGTAGGTGCGATGCAGATTTCAGGTTACTATCAGATCAGCCATGATCTTATTAAATGGCGGAGCAAGCTCGAGGGACTGAATGGCCTACCCCTGCTCCATGTTCGTACGCAAGTAGCTTTTTCAAATAAACTGGCTCATCTCCTGTGGCACAGCTCACATGTAATCTAAGGTTGAGATATTTAGCAGCTATGATAGATCAGTGTTGAATACACTCTACTCTTTTACAGCAATAGGTTGCACTTAGTGTCTTTGATTTAATAAAATGTCCCAAGCTGCTTCACAGGAGTGTTTTCAGACAAAAACTGACTACTTAAGGCAAGTAACCAAAAACTTCGTCAATTAGGCAGGTTTTAAGTTCTTAAAAGGAGGTGGCAGAGAGGTTCAGGGAGAGAAATCCAGAACTTAAGGCATGGAGGGCAATAGTAGGATGAAGGCCACTATTCACTGTGCTCAAATTAGGGGATTACGGAAATAAATTTTAGTAGGTTTGCAGTTGATTCTAAATCTTTGGTTCCAGGTTTTGCCAAGTTATCAAGGTCAGAAAAACACACAGAAATTAGCTCAGTTTCTTTCTGAAATAAAAACCCTGAAGTGTGACATCTTAAGTATACGGACATACGGCACAAGACTTGCATTTGTGTCTCCACACCCCACAGGTTTACATCCTGCTCCAGGGAGTATCACTCTGCTTTGTTCTGGTAACAGGTCAGTCCCTAAATTTGGATTCAGGCTGCGCTTAAACTCGGATATCGACTGCAAAACGGAGCAGCAAACTAAAAAAAAGTGTTGACATGCTGCCCTTGTCCCTCCCGCAGTCAAGAGGGGGAGAGAAATAAAATCATCCACCTCGGTATAAGCACATTGTTTTTTTCAGCATCGAAATAGGCCATTAGGCCCAACTGGTCTATGCTGATGTTTTTTCTCCACGTAAGCCTCTCCCTCTAATTCTGCAGTCTGGCACAGATAGTTGTAAAATATAATTGCTGGCACCTGCCTTAGAATGTCAATTAGAGCTTCAGATATTTGAACTGATGTGGTAGAAGCCAGGCTAGATGTTTAATTCAGTAAAGAACGTTCTGGCAAATTATAGCTCTGAGATTTGCTATTTAATTGGTCACCTGAATAAACTCAGAGCATTATAATGGTTTATAGGATACATTTAGTGGTTGTGATAATAATTTAGACCACCAATTCCTATGCTGGTCTAAGAAAATCTACTGTAACCAATTCATTAAGGCAAGTAGAATACCAGAGTTGCTGGAACTTTTGAAAACTGTATTGGTGGCAGT
Organism: Cetorhinus maximus; assembly: GCF_964194155.1. NCBI lineage: Eukaryota > Metazoa > Chordata > Chondrichthyes > Lamniformes > Cetorhinidae > Cetorhinus > Cetorhinus maximus. The sequence continues at coordinate 4,379,452 of NC_135886.1, read as the reverse complement.
GTTGAACCAGATTTCACCCCTTCATCCCATTTCTACAAGGTATCTTTCAGTCTTCCTTTTACAATTTTAGAAATTCACCAGTAGGGAGCAGCAATTGCTTACCCTTTCAATCTGAGCACAGCATGCACTATAAGTGTTGAATCCCATTACTCACAGATGCACACATCAACACTAGCAATGTGGGTTAGCCTCAACAAATCTGTTGATAAACAACCAGTAAAATTACAAAACCCCAATATGACTGAATCAACTAAGCCAGCTCACCTGTCACATCCTCAGCAGAGTTCACTCAAACCCATCTTCAGCTTGCTGTGGTCAACTTTGGATCCTGATGCAAGTTACCATTTTGAAACAAATGTTAATTTGTCCTAGTTACTTAGGTACAAAAGTATAGCATCCTAAGGTTGCAGCACATGTAAAGGGGGTAATTCAGAGGGCAGGGGTTGAAATAAAAAGGAAAATTGGGGAATTATACTTAATTCAGCATCCACAGAGGGGAGACACTATCAAAAGCTGAACCATGCAAGATAGAAAATATCAAGGGAATATACCAGGCATTGTTAAGGCAGTGACAAAATCATCACTAGTTAAGAGAAATTCGACAGATACAACCAGCCTGAATTTTTAGGCGATATTTGATGAAGGTTTGACATTGACTGCTTTTGACAGGACACAAGAATTTTGCGTTGCTGTTAGTTGGGTTGACAAAGATCTTGACAGTAGAATGCAAAAAGTTGTTAGGGTTAGGATCAAACAAGCAGACAATGAAACTTCCTATGGCTCAACTTCTGGCCGCTTTGTTAAGAGAGGTGAAGTCTGCTGCTTCTGACAATCATTTACTTGACCAGTTTAAAGGAACGTTAGAGCCTTCAAGATGGCTGCAATGTTACTAAACTGAGTAAGCAGCAGATGAAATGTACACAATTGTTGAATCCCAGCAGCAATGAAAAAGAATGATGCAACAATTAACCACACTTATTTCACGTTAAATGAATCAAGACCCGGAATGAACCCCAAAATAGGTTATTTTGAAACCACGCTGGCCATTTCTGGATTGGGAAGGGAATGAGGAGTTGTGGGGGAGGAATGGACCAGGGTGTCACTGACAAGGTGGTGAGGGGAAGATGTGTTTGGTGGCGGCATCATGCTGGAGTCCGCAACTCCACCTTCCCATGCAATTGCATAAGTTGCAACGCATACCCATTTACCTCCTCACCATCTAAGGCACTGAACACCCCTTTCCGGGGAAGCGGTAACATAGTATCGTCACTGGACTAGCATTCCAGAGACCCAGGGTAATGCTCTGGGGACCCAGGTTCAAATCCCACGGCAGATGGTGAAATTTGAATTCAATTAAAATCTGGAATTAAAAGTCTGATGATGACCACGAAACCATTGCTGATTGTTGCAATAAACCATCTGGTTCATAATGTCCTTTAGGGAAGGAAATCTGCCACCCTTACCTGGTCACCAATCACAGCAATGTGGTTGACTCGTAAATGCTCTCTGAACAAGGGGATGGGCAATAAATGCCGGCCTAGGCAGCAACGGCCACATCCCATGAACAAATAATAATAGAAACTTGCACCTCCTTCAATTTGGTCTACTATATTCACTGCTGCCAATGCGGTCTCCTCTACACTGGGGAGACTAAGCGTAGACTGGCTGAGCGCTTTGTGCAGCATAACGCCGTTGCTTGTCATTTCAACACATCATCTTGCCCACATGTCCATCCTATGCCTGCTGCAAGATTCCAATGAATCCCAACACAAACTGGAGGAATGGCACCTCATCTTCCGATTAGTCACTTTACAGCCTTCCAGAATTAACATTGAGTTCAACAACTTCAGGCCACGTACTCTCTCCTCCATCTTTACCTTTTTAAAATCCATTTTAAAAAATTTATTTACTTATTTTTTAAATATATATTTTTATCCTTTTTCCCCAACCCCCTCCCCTCACCCCCAATAAGGCCATCTGTCACTTGTGTCTATGTTGTGCTTTCACAGAGCTCCAACTCTTGTTTGGCTATTAACGCATTCTGCTTTCTTACCTTTATGCCACTATCAGCACCTTTAGTCTTTAACATTACCATTAACACTCCCTTTGTCTTGTGTCCATATCTGTCAATCTCTCCTGAGCTCCCACCTATCCCTGACCTTCTATTTTGCTCCATCCCCTCGTAAACAGCATATCTATCACATTTTTACTTCTCATTAGCTCTGAAGAAGTCATAAGGACTCAAAATGTTAACTCTTTCTCCACAGATGCTGCCAGACCTGAGTTTTTCCAACATTTTGTTTTTATTTCAGATTTCCAGCATCTGCAGTATTTTGCTTTTACCTTAGAAAAAGTTTCTTCTCGTCTCAGTCTTAAATGGGAGACCCGATTTTTAAGCGGTGTCCCTTAATTCACACCTAGAGGTGTAGAAAGGGGACAATTGGATACTTTAAGAAATGTAAACATGGATATTAATTTAGCTTTATCATAAACACGTGTATAAAACAAAAATTTGATTTCTCTGTCCCCAGGCACCTTTATTTCAGAAAGGCACAAAGGACTCCCATTAAATAATTATGCAGATTAACTCATTTAAAATATGCTAGGTGAATACCTGGCAGTGAAAATCCTTAAGGATAAGACATTGATGAGCACTCAACGTCAAACCAAAATGAACGCAGTACATTAGGAGCAACCAACCCACAACTATTTCTTCAGCCTCATTCCAACACCTAACAGTATCTAGACCAAGTAGCTGTGCAATTTTTTACAAGACTTTACTGTTGCTAAGGAAGTTACAATATTATTTCTGCTTCTCCAGCGTGTGCGAAGTTTTAAAAGTTGAAATTTCCTTCCCAGTCTCGGAAGTGCTTCCATTGTGATATTTTTGTAGAAACCATAATGGGACAGATTGATAAATGAAATGATGGTAAATGGGCTAGTAGTAAATAGATAGAAGGCGTAGTTAGTTATTGCATTCCCTTTTCTCTAATTACACTGTTTATTTCACTGTATCTTTCTTGATATGTTTATTGAATTTGTTGCTTTTCATTATTTTACTCATTTCTCAATGCTTCTTGACTTTGATCTCTAATTATGTGTGGCATAAAGATAACTGCGTAACACATTACTAAATAACTTGGGTCAAGTTGCTACTCAGCGTCGGCAAGTCAAATGAACAGCTTCTATTTATGTAGCATTTTAACATATATGTGTCCTATGGCCCTTCTAAGAACATTACCAAACAAAATTTAGCATCAAGGCACAAAAAGGGAAATTCAGACAGATGACCACAAGCTTGATCAAAAAGGTAGGTTTTGAGGAATTTCTGAGAGGAGGAAAGAAAGGTGGAGTGGTTTTGGGAGAGAATTTCAAAGATTAGGGCCTTGGCAGAAGGTCTGGCCATCAGCAGTGGAGTGATTAAAATTGGATACACAAGAGGCCAGAACTGGAGTGTAGCAATCACGGAGGGTGCAGGGCTACAGAAAATCATGGGTCAAATGCATTCTGGACCATAGCCCATTTGTTATGTAACGAAGGTGTTTTCTTGCTATTACTATAGTCTATTCTTGAACTGTTTTCTGAAGTGTACCTGCTTTCAACTTCACCTGTTCCCAATTTAAAGCAAATTAAGAATTTCAAATAACAGCTTTTAAGCAAGTGACAGGTGTTAATTAGAACGTTCAAACTCTACTGACAAACCAAAGCACCAAAGTATGTTAATAAAATGGGATTAAGAAAATAGAATTAAAAGCACATAGGGAGAGAAACCCTTTTATAAAGCTGATCTTTAACAAGGTAAATGGGATGATTGCACAAAATGAACCCCATCACCATAATGTTCTCATCTTTAAAGACACAAGTCCAATATGCCGAGTACATTCAGATTATAAAGTACAAAATAAAAACAAAGCTACACATAAAGAAGTTAGCACTAAAATGCAAACATGTGTTTCAACTTAACCCTTTGAGTGAAAGTAACACCAGTTTAACCCAACTAAGAGCACCTGGGTGTGTAAGCCCCAAGGAGGACACACTCCTGTTCCTAAATCACTTAAATATAAAATGCTGCCATTCATCTAGAATGTTTAACAGGTGAGTATATCCAGGGATAGCAAAATGTCCATGTTTCTATACAGTGATATTTCCACATATCATCAACTTCCATGAAAAACCAGGGCAAACGAACATGCTGCTTAGGGTTTCATGTCAATTTGAGACAATAAGAGTACAGAATACTTTCCTCACTAAAGCCATAATTAAATGTGCACATCCAAACGAACATCCCTGGGTACACTACCCATTCAAACATATAGTGGCTTCAATACATTATTGGTCTTTTTCAGATTACATAGAGGTAATGGCCCTACACACAGATGCATAACAAAGTGTTATGCGTGAGTAAAGGTTATATGACCCAACCCTTGTGTAACTAGGCCCACTTGAAAAGCTTAAATTTTAATACAAAGTCACCCAATGTATTCACAGCCCCAAAACAGAACGTTTTCATTATCCTTGTGCCAATTAGAAGGGGCATCAGCTACATTTCAGTCAGCAATTGCTAATTATACATCCAGTAGTGAAGCCTACAATTCAATCAATTTACATTTTGTCTTGATACATTTTCCCACCCGAGTGTTACTTTTAGCAGGTCAAGTCCCACTTTAAACAGGTTTTGCTCCCCCACACGTGCATGTTAGCAGCCGATTGCAAATAACTGGTACAACACAAAACCATGCGTGACTGTCACAATTAAAAATCCAGTTCTGTGGAAAGCAGTTTTCTTAAAAGTTCTAGCAGCCAAAGTGGCAAGACCACAGGATTTTTTTTTTTAAGAGGAACATTCCCACTCGGGAATCAACAGTAACCTACATGTGGAGCCCTGTTAGGAGCAACTGGTTTTCAATCTACTCCAGGCCTCTCAAGTCTGAAACCCTTGAGCATGTTTTCACACAGTAGATAAAATCTGTGCTGTTAAGTTTCCGCTAGACCATGGAAGAGTTCTCAATATCTTTTAAATTAACTATAAATTCATCCATTTATTAGCTTAGGAAAAACAATCATCCCTCATTACAAGGGATCACAGTAATTACTTGTTAGAAAGTCTAATTGTTTTCATCTCAACTACACAAGGCACCCAGTCAATAATGGATTGACTGCTAAGGGCTGGCTCAAGAGCTATTTCTTCCATTTCACAAAAAAAATGTTTTGGCATTCATCTAAAGCCACAATGTTTCAATTCTAATACACACAGGGTACATTACAGTCCTGCAATACTCAGTGAAATTAGACCCAATAGTACACCGAAGAACATTTCAGTTGAAAGCATGCAAAAACTAAATCTCACTATCCATTTTTCATGAAATCCACAAAAGATCATGAATGGAACAATGCCATCCTATATTTTACGCATGTAGCAAAGTATTTGTTGAAAGTATACCAACAACTTCACAACAGGTTCTCAAAAGTTCTGATTATCTGAATCTTTCAGTATGTCAATGTATTCACACCTATGATTTGTCCTAATCTGTGTGGGCCACTAAAAAAAAATCACTGCAATTGTTCTTGGTAATTATGAGGTTTTGGGGTCACGAATTCAGAGGCAGCATTGGCTGAATACTAAAGAGCTGTGAAGCCCCTTTAAATTTTTTCCCCCTGTTGGTAGGTGTGGCCCAGGCAAATCTTTTGAGGCCTGGTTGCAGCTGCAGCTAAAAAAAGCCCGTGAAAAGGTAGGTGTTTTTAAAAAAAAAAAATAAAGACCTGAATTTTAAACAATTCGCATCACGTTAAACTTCTCCCCTACACCTTCACCACACACAGCTTTTGAAGCCTACCCACCCCCCAGCCACGGAGTCACACCAAGTCTGAGGCATTAAAATGGGTCCACGTGGGGAAAAGGTTTGTGAAGAAGTGCAAATCAAGGTTGGCTGCTGACAGATTCAAAACTTGTTCACAAGGGTCTCAGAAGTTACAAAGTACATTTCCCTTAGTACCAGTATCTTTCTGCAATTCGCACCAAGGGAAAACAGTTCAGGATATGTACTTAAACTAGATGGACTTTGGACTTTTTTTTATTCAAAGGGTTAAGCTAGTAACACTATGATTACAGAAGGTTGAAATTACATATGCTGTCCATTTTTTCTTTCAAAATGTACAGCCAATTCTCAATATGCTGCAAAACAACTATTGCATTACAGTGAACCACACATAAACTTTAGATTTTTTTCTCCCATTGTTCTAGAAATGCAAAGCTGAGAGTCACCCAAATGCCTGCTGTTTCAACAAACACATTTAACTTCATTCCAATTTTGATATTCAGCTCATTGGAAAGTTGAATCATAATTAAAAGATCCATTAGAATGATATGGAGTGAAAAGATAAGTGAAAAACTATTTGGGGATGGGTTGAGCAGGGCAGGGGGAATGGATGATACCAAACAGAAGTAGCTGGCAAATGTGGGATAATCAAATTTAAAAGAGTTTTTGGCACTTTTCCTCAGGCAGGAAGCTATAATGAAATGCAGCTGAACTCAACCGTTAGCCATTTGCCATTTCCTTTTTTGCTTTCTGGTATTAGAGAATTTGCACTTGTATGTCTCAAAATGCCCAAGGGGTTACTAGTTTTGAGTTTTTTCTTTGTACCATCAGTACAGTTCTGGTCTGTTATTACCATTTAAGTAAGCAGTTCATATAATTTAAACCTTGGCATAATAAAAAAATCAAGGGAAAAATGGGGAACTACCCCAAAATCGTGGAACCCATCTGAAGTTCACTTTTACAGAAGCACTTTGGAAATATGGAGTGCACTATTATAGCAATCGCATGGTTTCTCTTACATTATAGGAATGCCAAGCATGTCCTTCATATTAGCTTCATCCAGGTCACTATTTAAGGGATTACGTTATCTTAACAGACTCCTCCAAATCAACATATAATTTGTCTTTTTCCTTTTAAAAATAAAAAATTTTCACAATACTCCACAAGAACGTTTCATTTCAAAAGTACATTCCTCAATAAAATGGGCAGTGATACCTTTCACTAATAACACTACTTTTTGGCAAGATGCAACTTTTTAGTTGCTCACAATCAACAATGTTTCACTATATTTATGAGCAGAGATTAGATCAGTTTGTACAATAACGTATTCATCTAAACTACAACGAAAATCTTTAAACGCCTATTCAACCCAAGAGGAAATATGGAATTATCATCGCATAGCACATCAGGTTAGAATGATTTTAAAAGAGATGGGTTGCACCTCCCTGTCAGTATATGTATTTTAATTTTCCACAAAATACTGCACAGGAACATATCCCTTGCTGGGAAAAAAATGATCTCTGAAATGAAATGAGGGCGGGAGGAAATCGATATTTTGTAACATGTTAAACACTTGCCAGCTCCTAACAGTATTACAGGGGTGATATATGTTTAAAATCAGTGATCATCAAGACATTCTAAGCTCAGTGTTTCTCAAAAGTGGGATGTTACCCTTTGGGGTTTGCTAAATAATGTGTAAATGCTTACTGGGGAGCGCTGACCTCATGAGTGGACACTGTGGTCAGGAGGGTGCAATGGTCAAGAGGAAGTGAAGAAGCGGCAGTCAGAGGCAGGCTGTGAGGGAGCTGGGACTGGATAGGCTGAATATATGTGTAGCACAGATCTCCTACCAAGAACCGCAAAGATACATTCGCAGTGAGAAGCTGACACACCCATCTTACTGATATCTGCAATAAATACCCGTTTTCCTTCAAGCATTATTAAAATATTCTTTATGTGTGGCACTTTCATATTATTTATTATAACTTAGAGGGGGTCCGTGATTACTAATCCATTTAAAAGGATGCCCTTCAAACAAAAAAATTTGAGAACTATTTTTGTAGCTAATAGGTCTGAGCATGCATAAAGATTTCTATAAGCTAATGCAAAAAGACAATTACATTTAGGTATACTTCTCGAAGTAGAATGTTGTTTCAAAAAAGCACGTCCCCCCACCCCCACACAACCCCTTTAACTAACCCATTTCACAATTTCCAAAATAATTGCTCGAAGAAACCATTTTACACCAGCAGACATTTAATGTTCTGTAGCGAAAATAAAAACCAAAGAAATTGAAAGCCCATGTGAATTGGATGGTAACATCATAAGAATTGGCTGTACAAGTTCTCTTTTTTGTAACTTACAAAGATATGGCTGCTTTAACAAAATGCTGATACAGACAAACAATTGAGCAGTTTTTCAGGATTCAATCACATTCATTTTAAACATTTCAATCTGCAAAAAAAAAAAATTACAATTTAGTTCACAAGATCAGACCTGACGACTCATGTGATTTTTGGTGGTGTGCAGCTTTCTTTCCTGCCGCCTTTGTTTTTCTAGGAAGATACAACTGGCATTGACAATTTTGAGACAGCTTTTCAGGATTACAGCATCCTACATCATCACTCATTTACTAGGAACAGCTTGACCACACTATTTTAGATACATTCATTGCTTGCAATGCAATATTGCCCATGTATGAACCGGTTAGATTTGAACTATAAAATATTGCGTCCATTTAGATCCCAAAAAGTATATTTTTCTAAAAAAAAAACCTAGGCAGACCCATAAAGTTTAAGACACCTTAAAAATGCAACATTCAGGTTTCTTAAAAAAAAACATTAAATTAGTTGAAAGAGTAACCAAATTAATTTTACAGTTGGACTGAAATAGACTGGGAACTTTCATTTGTGACTACTTGATATCTAGTTATGCTGGAAGGATGCAACAGGGGGTTCACATTTTCAATTAAAATGGATGGAATCATCTTAAGAACTTAAGTTTTATCTACTTGACTGACTCATGATTTTCATGTGAAAAACTACAATTCCAATGAGACAGATTTTAGAAACTAAGATAACGTACTGGGAGACAGGTGGTAATCAGTTAGCATTGTTGCCAGATACTTTTCTTTTAGTCACCAGGGACACTTCTTTACTCGAAGTTAAATGGTCATAAGCAAAATCTACACTTTTAAAAATGAAACAACATCTAAACTTCTAGGTCATTTGGCTACATGTTATGTACAGCACCTATATTTTACAAGGTTGAGATAGTTAAGCTGATGTTATATTTACAGGAGTCTTTGATCTTGTTCTCGGTTTAAAAAAAACTTTGACATGAAACATTTCAGACAAAGGAATCCACTGGAAGGACAGATAGCACAATGGAGATGAAGAAAATGATCTGCAGATTTTTTTTGCTAGTTCTCAAAAGATGAATGATCAGCTTGTTATATAAACGTACTTCTACATGACAAGTTTGCATATGGTTTGTCTTTTTTGTGCACAAGAATTAGGTGTTGTAACTTAAGTTTCCTAAATGGTAAGGATCAAAAGGGTTTGCCTTCATCTGAGTTTTGTGGCAAAACAACTTATCGTGCTGTCAGATTTTCCCAACTTCACTTGATACTGCCAATACAAAAAAAAAAGATGATTTGACAAAAATATTAGACATCATGCTAGGCTTGCAGTTCCTAATTTTGGAAAGATCAAAGCAACTCCCATAAAATGCCAGGCCAAATTTAAATGATTTGATTCTATTAGTGGTCTGCAGGACACAAAAAGGGACAGTCTCTTGAAAAAACATACAAGTCTTGTGTCTAAACCTTGTGAACCAAGCTGTCAGTGAAGTCATTTTCTATCCCTACTTATATAAAAAAATATCCCCTTGCATTGTTCAGTCATCCCCAGAATTAACTTCTTCTTCTTCCTCTTCCTCCTCCTCTTCTTCTTCCTCTTCATCTTCTGGCTCTTCCTCATTTGTTTCTGGTGGAGGACTCTTCTCCTTCTTTGACTCTTTAGCAGGGCTTTCAGGTGGTTGCCCCTTAGAAGGTGGTGATGCCTTTGTGGTAGCAACCCGCCCCTTTCCTTTGCCTTTTACCGGACTAGGAGTTGCAGGGGTGACTTAGAAGTAAAAGTACACAAAATAGATAATTATATTAAAACATTTTTCAGAATTTCACTATGGCAGTTCATCTTTAATGCCATAAAGGCGACCGCTTCACAACTAGTCAAATTCAGATTCACATCTTACAAGTCAAAAGGCATGAAATATTTAAGTACAACTGTAAAAAGATGACTCCACTTAAACACTGCATAGTAATGGCATTAGAGATCATTTTTGTTTTTAAAAGTAAAAGAAAAATTTCATAAAGTTTGTGGCAAGTGAGACAGTAAGCAGCATACTGAGCACTGAAAGTTCATAAATTCAACACCCATGCCTTCCTAGATGTGGATAGCATTAGATATCAAAACCTCTACATTTCACAGATGAATAAGCACTCAAATGAAGGAAACACTTGGGAGAAAAAAAATTGATGTTGAATTGCCGATAAATGTTACCATGTTGCAGTAGAGATCAAAATATACAAAACAGGATGCTTCACTTGTGCTAGTAAAGATAGAAACATGAGGTAGGGACTGAGATTTATACTTTATTGTTGAGCTACACTGAACAAGAAAGCATTATAACTGTTGCAGCAGACTTCCCAAGACATTAAGCTCAAACTTTTAGTATAAACTTTCTAGACAGACCAATTTTAACCCTAACCCAAATAATGGGCACACAAATCCAAAGCTTCAATGGCTGCCTGCAACCTACAAATCAGCTGTGTGATGATCACTTAGCATGAAGATGAATTTTTCCCTGCTGTGCTAACATTGATGTGCCTCCAAAATAAGACCATGTAAAAACAGGAGTGAAGGAGGACCACACAGTTTTGTGATAACGTAAGAGTGTCCCCGTTCCTTCCATCCGTCTAGATTGATAGTTGCCAATTATTCGTACTTGGAAGTTGAAAATGAAAAAGGAGAAAGCCAACAGCATGCAATCATTTTTCCATAAAGCTGTTCATAAAAACACCGCATAATTAAAAGCTTTGCTAAAATTTGATGCTTACTAATTTCTTTAAAATTGTATAAGTATGCACAGCTGAGTAATATAGTTGGTCACTGTTGAAGGAACCAAGAATTAGTTCAAGGGAACTTTGCCCAAATTTGGCATAAGTTCATTAAAAGTGGTTAAAAAAAATCAGTGATAAATAAATGTCTCAAATACTGAGGTGTTACATTAATTGTTGGTCATGCAACAGCACAGTTGCATATTATTGTGCGTAGCTATTTTTCCAAGGACTTAAATTCTGTTGAAATCTGGAGAAGTACCAAGAAAAATTTTAGAGTTACGCTGTAATAAACAGACATATTACTACAAATCCATCCAAATTTCAATCCAGCAGAATCGAGGAAACAGAAAAGAAAAGAACTCTTGACCTTATAACTGCAAACTTTCTGGCATGAATTCATAGTTCATAAAAGCTTAACGCCACTAAACACACTTGAACATACAATCACATTAGAGATAATCTCAAAATTAATTTTCCTTTCCCAAATTTAGTCTTTGTAACTTAACTACCCTTTCTGAAACAAAAACTATGTTTGATTAGGTGTTCTAAAGCTTGGTGGCAGTGCAAACTGATGAAAAGTAATAGGAAATAGAAGCAGGACCAGGTGCACCTCTGGAGTCTGCTTTGCCATTCAACAAGATCATGGCTGATTTTCTATCTCAATTCTACTTTCCAGCCTAACCCGATATCCTTCGATTTCCTGAGTGCCCAAAACTATAGGAATGTAAAGATAACAAATGAGAATAAAACCAGCAAATCACTTTCTAACAAGAAGCAAGCTGGCAAACAGTAGCTTTAAATCATGAGAATTCTTAAATAGTAACCATTCAGAATGATCACCAATGCCCCAGTGCATCTGAATGAACTTCCAAACAACTCCTGTTACAGCCTTCCTTTTTCAACTGATCAATGTCAGGGTGAAACTAGAAGTCAGTGCCCTTTAGCTTTACACAGACTCCAAATACACCATCTTACTCACGTAGAATTGAAAACTCATCTTGATTTCCTACTTTAGCTCAGTTTTCCCCTTAGACTCTAGACATTCAGGTAATGCCTTCTTTCTTTAACAGGCATTATTTTAAAAGCTAAGCTTAGGGTCATTATTTACCTAACGGCCTTTTTTTACACCAATGATGGTGAACACCACTATGGTCCTTTGCCTTTAAGCTTGATTTGAGATAATCCCCTGCACAGTAACTTTTCCATAACAGTAGTATGCAGCTTACCTGTAGCGCTAAGCCTGGGTTTGGGCGTCTTCTTTTCTTTTTTCTCAGGTACTGTTTTAGTCTTCCTTCCTTTTTTGCTTTTCTTCAAAGAGCTCTCATAGTCACTGTCATCATCATCTTCCACATAAAAGTCTGCATCACTTCCAGAATCCCCTTCTATAATAATATTGAACAATTGTGAAATTCAGCCATACTAGCATTTTTTCTTTTCATGTTGGTCCTATTAAACACTAACATTTAAGTTTAGGATTTTGAAAATATTTGTCCTCCTTCATCAACACCAACATGAAATCTGTGTTGATGCTTATTAAGCACACACATACACAGGGACAAGATATATTACATGGTGATGGAGCAGTTACAATACTGGGCTGGAAACCCACAAATTGTGAATTCAGGGGCCACCATGACAAGTTGTGAAACTGAGTTCCAGTAGAATTCTGATCACCAACAGAAAAACTCAGGTTGCCTAAAAACACAACTTGAAAGAAGGGAACCTGCCACAGCTACCTGGTCTGACTACTTACATGACTTTCTGATAAAGCTGTTAAAGCAAGTAGCAACAGCAAATGCCAGTATCGCCCACATGACAAGAACAAATAAAGAAGGTGCCACAACTGAGAAGCCTCTACTGATAGAAACTCTAACACAATCTGAATGTAAAATATAGCTGAAGGTTTCCATTTGCCAATAAACCTGTGAAGCAATTGCTCATAACATTTGAAATCAAACAGGACTGTTGAATAGCTTCCAACATAAAAGATATAACAGGATATCCTGGAACCTCTTTAATACAAGTCAAATCTCTCTTAAGAAACTTTAAGGGGAAAAGGGTATTCATTCATCCATCCAAATAAGCTTCCTTAATCTTAGCTCTGATTAAAAAAGCTTTTCCCTCTCAAGTGGTGCTTCAAAATTAAAGCTCATTTCTGGTAACATTATAGTAAATCCAAGATGCAACCTTCTAGTGCTTTTATAGATTTCTTAAGGGGTGCTCAAAACATACAAAACTAAAATAAATGTTTTGCTAATTATCTTCCAAGCAGTCAAGAAGGGATAAATGATTGAGTGGTCAGATTCCAAAACAGGGCACTGGTTTCCAACCAGAAGCACTACTTTCAAACAGGATTCTCAGCTGCCAGTGAACAAATTGAAGATTATGGTAATTTATGTAAAACATTAGCTAGAAGTTAACATTTAGAAGCACTTATGGGAATTAATGTTGGCCATTTTTTCATCATTGGAAAATTTCCTGAATTTTTGCCTTCAAAAGTCATTGGAGTCCAGGTCAAGCGTATTTAGCAAGTGTACATGATTATTCTCAGGATCCATAAAGAATAAACCACATTTATTTTAGCCACCTCCAGCTGTACCATAAGGACTACATAAACTACTCACAACAAATGAAGTTTTTTGGACTGCAGATAAAAGGAGGTCCCAGGTGTTCCCATCTTTAGTATCTAGCTGCAAACGTGTACCCTCCTTACAACTAAGTCGCAGGAGGCTCTCCTATCTTTTAACCATATACTGACACAGAAACAAAAATACTTGAAACTACACTGCATTTACTTTGTGACATCCACCATGTGTAAAACAAAAATTCTCAAGTCAGTTTACCATGGCAAACAAGATATAATAAAACACAGTCTGATGAGTATCTTAAAACTGAAAAACGTTACCACCATAATAATGTATACTCACAGAAAAACAGCTAAAATTACTGAGCACTTAGACAACTGTTAACTCAAACCCTAAATAAGCACACATTAAAACTTCCAATTGAACCAGCAACAGTACTTACCTCACCAGCAGTAAGCTTCTTACAAAGGCTCAGACACTGACCATAATAGGTCTATCATGCAGTTATCCCCTGGCTGGTTTGTGATAACTTCTCCAGTCATTGGGGAATATGTAGCAAGCAGAAAATAGTGTACAGTATTTCTATTCTGCAGGTACAGTGGAAACCATTCCATGAGCAGGGCTGGCGCTATTACATGGGGACTCTGGCAGTATTTCAGAACTATTTATTGACATTGTTTTGCAACATAACTACATAGCATTACTTAACAACCAGAACGATTTTGAGAGTTTCCAATACAGAATATAGGATTACATACAAATAAAACCACAAAATTTAATTGAGTAAAATGCCTCCACCTTAATTACACATCAAACAATTTAGACTCTAGTTTACCAACAAATTACATAAACTCAAGCCTATTACATGAACTGTTCAAGATTTTTGTCCCACCTCAAAAAATGTCCTATTACTGCTCTTTTGCATTTCACTTCATTAGATTTACCATATCTATGCTGCACAATTCAATAAATGCAACTTTGCTTTTAAGAAATATTAACCATGGCTCCAAATTAAAGCCAAATATATGATAGTGAGATCTATTCGTTTCAATGAGGACGGTTAATAGTATAATACAAAGCAAGCCAGAGGATCAGGTAATTTAATTAAACTTATTGTTTTCCCCACTGCTCCCAGTTATCTTCTATTGCCTGCAATAACCCTACAGGAGTACTCCATCAGCCAGTATCCACTCTTAAGAGACGCAAACGTTTTTCAAACTACGGATGGAACCATCGAAAACATCTGTCCTACTGTCGCTCACATTTACACACTGGTTAATTTTTACTCCAAGCACCCAACTGCCATAGTTAGCTAACTCAACAGAGGCTAGGGAGTTCCTGGTCCGAAACACATACCACCATCCCTCAGATACCACAGTCAAACATCCTTTTCCCGTACATGCGAAAACCAAACACACCCAAAAACCGAACTTTTTTTTTGAACGGACCCTAGCATGAGCCAACACTAACCTCATCAACCTTTTGCGCGCCAAGTCTGTGACCAGAGCCAACACGAACCTTGACAACCAGACTCAACCTTAGCGTGGAAAGTCTAGGCGTTTTGTCTGCACTGTTCAGTCACATGCTCTCACCTTACCTTGTGATTTTTGTGCTTTTATTCATGTCATGTGAACATGTCAAAAAGACCATCAGATACCCAACAGTGAGAAAAGGAAAAGGAAGCATAATTCATTACCAATTGCTAAGAAAATGGAGTTGTTGCAGAAACTTGACCTTGGTGCGTCTGTGGAGCAACTAAGTGAGGAGTATGGGGTGGTTAATAAAGTATGTAATATTATACTACAGGTGTAGTAAGTGTTAACAGGGAAGAAATAGGATGTAGAAGTTGACAAATGGAGAAACAACCTAGTATTTGCAGACTTCAACTAGCCTAGGCTTAGGCTATTGTAGCACAAGTTGGCTTAGGCCTACCCTATATATGGGAGTTATATCACAACCGAAAAAAAAATCTGAATACCGAAACACAATCTGCCTCAAGGGTTTCGGAAAAAGGATACTCAACCTGCAATAAATTAGAGGACAGCACTATGATCTTCCCATTCAATTAGAGGTTACAGTTACAATTTTACCATGCACAGAAATACTATTGTAGCCTTCGGCACAAATCAGATCACTCACTTTCCTGAACAGCCTCATCATCATCTTCATGCTCTTCTTCACTCCCTCCATCATCCAGCAGAATTTCTCTCTGTTTGCTTGCAGCTTTAGACGCAGCTTGCCTTTTCTGACGACCATCTTTGTGGCCTTTTTCATCTTCACTCTCATCATCCCCTGCTAAATAATGTAAACAGACACTGAATTTAATTTTAAAATCACTTAAATCCACAGTGCTAATACATGCAGACATTATAGACACTTGTGATGCTTAGGGTGATTACATCTTTCTGAAATCGTGACAGTAATCTCACTCAACACTGTAGGGGTGGTCGGTGGACAGTGTGGAAAAAAAATTCCACAAATTCAACTGGGAATGAGACTCTGAAGTTGGGTCACGTAAGTAGGGCAGAGTAAAAGGGCCTTTCCTCTCCAGGTAGCTATGATCTACATGACCTGATGTTCACACAGTTGGCAACCTTCATGCAGACAGGCAAAGAGTGTTTTTTTACTTCATGGTATAGACCATGTGGTGGTTAACAGAGGATATATGACACAGTAACAGGCCATTTGTTCCAACCAGTCCATGCTGGCGTTTATGCTTCAGGTTATCAGGGCCATAACGCAAATTTGCAGGGGTCGACTGCAGCAAATCTACCACCACAGATGCGATCAGAAGCATCAGGGAGTTTCTAATCTGTTTTTTTTTATGTGCCCAAAAGCCTCATCACCACAATCCTTTCTTTTTACTCATTCACGGGATGTGGGCTTTGCTGGCTGGGCCAGCATTTATTGTCCATCCCTAGTTGACCTTGAGAAGGTGGTGGTGAGCTGCCTTCTTGAACTGCTGTACTCTATGTGGTGTAGGTACACCCACAGTGCTGTTAGGAAGGGAGTTCCAGGATTTTGACCCAGCAACATTGAAAGAACGGCGATATATTTCCAAGTCAGGATGGTGACTGACTTGGAGGAGAACTTCCAGTTGGTGGTGTTCCCATCTATCTGCTGCCCTTGTCCTTCTAGGTGGCAGTGGTCATGGGTTTGGAAGGTGCTGTCGAAGGAGCCTTGGTGATTTCCTGCAGTGCACCTTGTAGATGGTACACACTGCTGCTACTCTGCATCAGTGGTGGAGGGAGTGAATGTTTGTAGATGTGGTGCCAATCAAGCGGGCTGCTTTGTCCTGGACGGTGTCCAGCTTCTTCAGTGTTGTAGGAGCTGCACTCATCCAGGCAAGTGAGGAGTATTCCATCACACTCCTGACTTGTGCCTTGTAGATGGTGGACAGGCTTTGGGGAGTCAGGAGGCGAGTTACTCGTCACACGATTCCTAGCCTCTGACCTGCTCTTGTAGCCACAGTATTTATATGGCTAGTCCAGTTCAGTTTCTGGTCAATGGTAACCCCCAGGATGTTGATAGTGGGGGATTCAGTGATGTAAATGCCATTGAACATCAAGGGGCAATGGTTGGTGGTAGCGACCATCTGAATCCATAAATTTTAAGCATCATTGGCACTATAATACAAAAATGTCATCAGCAGTGAAGGGACTGAGAAATGAAACTGGTCAAAGTGCAAACAATAAATTCACAAATCTGATACGGTCAATTTCTCAAGTGGCTGTAACTATCAAATTGCACTGGCGCCTATGGTATACTAACACTCGTTGGGTCAACTGCAAACAAAAATTGATTGTAAACGAGTGAACTGTTTCTGTGGCCAAAATAATTTTTTAAACAATTGATTGGAACAGATTAATCATATTTTCAATAATGTTATAATTAGTGATATCGATAGACCTTTATATCCTATATCCCATTTGTCAATCAAGGTAATGTTTTAAACTTGGCTATCAAAAAAAACAAGCAATGAAAACAGTGTGTCGGTAGGACATTGGGAAAATAACAGCATTATTCATTTAATAACTAGAGTAATGACATTAAAAAAAAAACTTTATACCATTCACTTAAATATTCTTTTGTACAATTTTTCCAGGCAACTTAAGAACTGCTAAAAGAAACCAATGCATTGAGTTGTTCGAGGCTGCAGAAAGACTCCATTCTTGATCATTTCTAATTATATTCTCATTTTGTTATTTATTCACGTGTTCCACCATTTAACACTAACAGCAGCGTTGTACAACTGTTTTCGGGAAATGAGACATACTTTCCCCCCAAGAGGTAAATGGGTTTTGATAACAATTTTGACTTTACAGAGCACTCCTCAAAAGTAGTACCCAGATCTTAGCACCAATTCACTCATCTTTTACATTTGCCCAGTTTCAATTTGGTATTTCCCCCTGCTCAAAAATACACACAAATCATTTTCCAGAGGTAAACAAGTGTTTTGTCGCCAGGTGGCATCATATTGATCGGTCAAGGGAATCTATGAACTCTGTTCAATTAAAGCAATTGAGATCTTCTATTCCACAATTGCGGTTAAGAGGTTTGAGTTCAGGAAAGAAAACCACACACCTTCTCCGAGCTTCCCAAGTGGTTTAGAAAACAACACAGGATATTACTAGGCAACAAAATGCTGATTTGCTGGAAACCAGAAAAAACAGAAAGTTTCAGGATACAGCTGCCTCCTTAGTAAAGGACTCAAATCATATAACCAAAAGCAAGAGGATGATATAAAAAGGAGTCAAATCTCAGCAAAGAAGCAATGTTTCAAAAAATCAGCTGCCGAAACATCATGAAGGTGAAAAGGGAACCATTAGTGAACATATAAAAAAAATAAAAACAAAAATGCTGGAAAAAAGTCAGCATCCGTGGAGAGAGAAACAGGGTTAACGTTTCGAGTCCGTAAGACCCTCTACAGATACTGCCAGACCTGCTGAGTTTTTCCAGCATTTTATGTTGTTATTTCCGATGTCCAGCAACTGCAGTATTTTGCTTTTGCGTTAAAAATCTTCACTTGTTGAAACAATCACTAATTCATCCACGTGTCATTGGTTACGGGTAGGTTGCGATATGGAGTATGATCACAATGTTTAGTTGAGGTGGAGCGGCATTCAATTCAACTTGTCCCTTTAATGTCAGTGCACAGAGGAGCTCTTAAATCAGCAAATAACGTGGTAGATTACAGGCTATTTGCTCAGTTTTAAAATCAGCAGCTCTCTTCAAAGCACCCTCCTACCCAGGCGTGGAAACCAGGTCATGGATACCATGTTGTAATTCTGCTGCAACTCTTAGAAACAGACAAAAAAAAGAGAAATCACGGAGATCCTCTAATTTATGGGGAGATAGTGGCATAATGGTAATGTCACTGGACGAGTAATCCAGAGGCCCAGGCTAATGCTCTGGGGATAGGGTTTCAAATCCGACCACAGTAGCAGGTGGAATTTGAATACAATTAGTAAAAAAATCAGTAAGAGTGACCCTGAAACTATCAATTGTCCTAAAAACCCATCTGGTTCGCTAATGTCTTTTAGGAAAGGAAATCTGCCATCTTTACCTGGTCTGGCCTACATGTGACTCCAGGCCCACAACAATGAGGTTGACCCGTAACCGCCCTCTGGAATAGCCTAGCAAGCCACTCAGTTCAAGGGAAATTAGGGACGGGCAACAAATGCTGACCTTGTTAATGGCGCATATATCCCATGAAAGAATAAAGAAAAATTAGCAAGGTGCTTCTGCAATAGGACTTTCTGATTACATAGTGGAAGCAAAAATGTACCTTAAAATAGTAAAATTTTAAATGAAACTTATATGCAAATCAAACATTTAAATAAAAAGCCAACTGAAAACATTCCCCATTCAGGGCAAGTTTGCTGGCCAACAGAACAGAGACCAGAGCATGTACAAAAAAGCATAAACAATTCTATATCGTTCTGAAAATGAAACCTATTATGGTGTACAGATATACAGGTCATTAAAAAGGTAACAGCACAAGTAAACAAGGCTACAAAAAGGCAAACAGAATCATGGTATGGTTTCTGTTGGTCAGCAAAACAGTAAATAGAGGGCACAAATTCAAAATCAACTTTCATGACACAGAGGGTGGTTTGAATGTGGAAGTCTCCACCTTAAATCAGAACTGAAACCGAGTACTTAAGCTCCATATAAAAGGGAAATAAAATATTTCTTGAACGAGGGAAACTATTAAACTTTACAGGGACCAAAACTTGGATCAAGCAACACAGAGGGATTGGACTAGCATGCTCACATTTGGGAAAACATCATTGCAGATGCAAAAGTCGCAACAGAAATATCCAAACAAAGGCTTATATGCAAAGAAAACATTTGAATAAAAAGCCAACTGAAAACATTCCCCACACCGGCAAGTTTACCAACCAACAGAAGCAGCAGAGCAAAGATCGTGTACAAAAAAGCATAAACGATTCTATTTCATTCTAGAAGTGAAACTCATTATTATCCTTCAAGCCTTTGGCTTATTTTGTTTGAGCTACCAGCCACCTCACACTGTCCACAGCAGAAATGTACAAACGTGAGAAAAAATGAGACACTTACATTTATATAACACCTTTAGTGCAATAAAACATCATAAGGCACTTCACAGGAGCACAATAAAAAAAATGCCACGAGGAGATATTAGGGCAGATGGTCAAGGCCTTGGTCAAAGAGGTATGTTTTAAGCAGTGTTTTAAAGGAGGAAAGTGAGATAAAAGAAGTGAAGGTGTAAGGACGGAATTCCAGAGTTTGGGGCCGAGGCAACTAAAGGCATGGCCAACAGTGATGAAACAATTAAAATCAAGGATACTCAAGAGGGCAGTATTACATGACATCTTGGAGAATTGTAGTAACAGATATTACCCAATGCCAATATTCCCCAATATAAAATCAAGACGTCATTTGACCAGGGGCCAATGTAAGTCAATGAACACAGGGGAACAGGTGAGTGGGGCTTGGGTGCTATTTAGGACATGGGTAACAAGCTTACGGAGGGTAAAATCTGAGAGGCCAGCAGGGGGCACGTTGGAATAGTCAAGTCTAGAGGTAACAAAGGCATGAGTGAGGGTTTCAGCAGATGTGTTGAGGCCAGGAGCAAAGTAAGGCAATGTTACAGAGTTGGAAACAGGCAGTCAGTGGAAATGTGGTTGGAAGCTCATCTCGGGGTCAATATACTATAATTGCAAACAGTCTGGTTTAGTCATTCAAGATGGAGTCGGAGCTAAGGAACAGAGTTTGGAGCAGGGGACGAAAACAATGGCTTTCAGTCTTCCCAACACTTAATTGGAGAAAATTTCTGCTCATGCCAGTACCAGTGCTGGGTTTTGTCACTGTGCATGTGAAAACTAACAATGAGCTTTCAGATGATATTGCTGAGGGGCTGCATATAAGTAAGAAATAGGAGGCATCCATGGATAGATCTTTGTGACAGAGGTACAAGACAACACTTTCAAGGACTTTGGATGGGAAAGGGAGGGTGGAGATGGGATGGTAGATTGCAAGGACGAGGGATTTTCTTTTTGAGGAGGGGGCGATGACAGCAAAGGAGGAGATGGGCACACCTAAAGAGAGAGAGAGCCATTATTATCAGCTAACACGGACAGCAAGAGGGAAAGTTGTCATCAGCAACTTAGTGGGATTAGGGTTGACGGGGCAGGAGGTAGGTCTCATGGACAAGATGAGCTCAGCGTGGGCACATAGGGAGATAGGAGAAAAACTACTGAAAGACGCAAGTTTAGTTCTTGACCTAGAGGCCTCTCCCCAAACACACCCGAGTCGCCATCTCCCCTCCCCCCACCACCATATTAGGAACATTTCAACCACTGGTCTTTCAAAGAAGTAGCATCTCAAGGGTCAGATGACAAGCTGCTTTTTTCTTCCTCAATTCACGGGATCCCAAAAATACTTGACATGTTACTACCCCGTAACTCTTTATGCTGAACAAATATCAAAGTCACTGCTGGCTCAAAACTGTATAACAGCATGTAAACATTTTATCAAAAACTAGGCTGAAAAATAGTGTGTATGATACAGCAAAAGTTATTCTGAAGAAACCTGTCTTGTGAACAAAACTGTCAAAAAGCTAAACAGGATGGATGGGCAAGTCACTTTTAAATCAAAGGGTTACATTAAAACATCCACCTGGAGGATATCTGTACTGTTTCATTTTCTTTCATGATAAGCTAATCATTTCCATTCTCCATTCTCTAAAATCATCCAACCAGAAAGCATGGAACCATTAATGATTGCTTCTTCCTAAGGTAATGCACAGGAAATCTCTGGTCCATGATGCTAAGCAGGAAGCATCTAAACTTTAAAAATAACAGTGCATAACATCAAACTTAAATATGCCCTACAATCAAACGCTTACAAAAGCCTAACAAAACACTACCTGCAAGTGCACTCTATATGATTTATTTCCTGATTGAAATGATAAATAGCAACACACTCTGATACCAGAGGGAACACAAGTTCAATTCCCTATATTTGAAGTTGCAGTCTTCAATCAAATTGGGACTGTTACAAACATTGAACTTTACAAGCCAGTTATGTCTGTTTTAACTTAAGGAAACATAATGTTCTGAATGGGAGGTGGTGACCATACAAACTCCGCCTGGAGACAGGCCAAGTGATTTAATTGTCATGGGGAAAGAAACCCAAACCGAAACCTATTGCAAATCAAGTGACAGTTTTTGACACAAAAAGAGGGACAGTTGCTTCTTAGACACACACAGACATGAGAGAGACATGCAAAGAAATTACTGCTGCATGGGCAAGCAGCTATTGCTGTGAAAAACAGGGTGAACTGCTTAGTTGTTAACACAAAAACAGAATGCTTACAAAAGTTGATTTTCTGCTCGAAAGGAAAGGAACAGAGGTCATGAACTTTTGAGATTTAAGGAGTTGCCGAGGTGGGCCTTGCTGGTGTAAGTCAGGGGAACTACTTTTGAAGGACATGGGGAAGATTTGAACTGGTATGACAGGGAAAGGTGAGCCTGCTGCAAAGCTGGGAATAACTGGGTACTTAATCATGTTTTGCTACATGTCTTTCAGCAGCATGGTGTAAAGTAAAAATGTTTTGTACAGCATATTTCAATTGTTAATACATAGGAACATAGGACTGAGGAGCAGGAGTAGGCCATTTGGCCCTTTGAGCCTGCTCCGTCATTCAATATAATCATGGCTGATTTGGCTGTGGTCTCAGCTCGACCTTCCTGCCTGCCCCCTCCATAGCCCTCAACTCCCTCATTAATCAAAAATCTACCTTTGTTCAAGGATGAGTTAGATAAAACCTAGCCTCCAATACTTTCTGGGGAAGGGAATTCTGCAGGCTAATGGCCCTCAGAAAAAAATTCTCCTCATCTCTGCCTTAAAAAGTAGGCCTCTTATTCTTAAATTATGTTCCCCAGTTCTAGTCTCCCCCTCAAGAGGAAACATCCTCCAGGTATCCACCCTATCAAGTCCCCTCAAGGTCTTATACATTTCAATAAGATCACCTCTCTTCTAAACTCCAATGGGCATAGGCCCAACCTGTTCAATCTTTGTTCATAGGATAAGCCTTTTATTCCAGAAATGAACAAGTAAACCTTCTCTGAACTGCTTCTAAAGTTATATATTTTTTTCAAATAAGCAGACCAAAACTGCACACAGTACTCCAGATGTGATCTCACCAAGGTGCTGTACAGTTGCAATAAAATTTCCCTACTTTTATATTCCATCCCTCTTGCAACAAATGCCAACATTCCATTTGCCTTCCTAATCACTTGCTGTACCCCGTATACTAACTTTTAAGTGATTCATGTATCAGGACACCCAGGTCTTTCTGTACCATCGAGTTCTGTAATCTTTCTCCATTTAAATGATGCACTGCTTTTCTATTTTTCCTGCCAAAATGAAGTTGTTCACATTTACCCACGTTATACTCCACATGCCAAATTTTTGCCAACTCACTTAACCTGTCTATATTTCCTTTGCAGATTCTCTACTGCCTCTTGACAACTTGCTTTCCTGTGCCATTTCTTCAGTTTGGTGAATTAACTGCCTGTTAAGTAATGTTTGATCTATGTTGATTTTAGTTTGTTTATTGCAGTAAAAGTCTTAGAATGTGAACCGGTCACTGGGAAATTCGTTTTTGAAAAAAAAGCTATTGGTCTCTACAGAGATCATTAACAGGGTGCTCCTGTACTCCACCTAACTCCTGTTTTGCATCAGCATTTGTGGGAGCCCAGCTACTTCACAGTCACAGATGACCATGAGGCCAGCAACTAATCTTTCTTTCTATATATAAACTATAGCTATAACAACAGCAAGGGCATGGCAGCTAAAAGCACAACCCCTGGTTTAGGAAAGGGAAAAATTGACTGGCCCCTGCTCCTTAAATGTTCTATGTCAATTCTTACTGGCAGAAACCAAGACAATGCAATTGGGGATAGCACTGGGTACAGCAGCATATCCTCAAGAGTCAGTACCCTGCCACCACTCCTTAAGACCGATGCATGAATAAAAGATCTGGCACTTGTGTAATGGCACCTGTAGAATTTACCCCAGTGAGGAAGGTAATTTAGCAAGACACAAGGAAAAAAGTTGGGCAACAGGCCAAAACGTTCAGGTTCTACTCCCAGTCTATGCTGAGCTAGCTCAAACGTGACAAGCGGTATCAATATCTGGGATGAGGGGCAAAAAGGTTGGGGCCAGGCCTATTACAAACCAGTGACCTCTGCTAGGAGTATACATCTGGACGTTGGCCAAGGCCAGGAGGTAAGGCTTGAATGAGTGGAGTTAAAGCCTGGCAAAATATTAATGCTTTCAGAAGGAAAGAGGTGAAAAGGCAATTAGCAGAAAGTGGGAACAGGAGGCAAAAAACTACAAGTGTCTGAACTGAAAATACAATTTTGTTTTTTAAATTGCCATTTCCAAAGGTAAAAGTGTGCACAATATATTCATAATGAAAATATAAAAAATTACTCAACGCAAGGAAGCTCATCTGTCCAAAGAGAAGCAGCACTCCCCCTCCCACCAATCACGCTTTCTTCTTAAATATATTCATGGCATTTATTTCTGATTGCCCAGAGGTCCATCCTAAGTGTTAGCCGCTGTGTGCTAGGAATTGCCTGATGTTAGTCTTAAATTTCCAATTCACTAAATTAAACAGTAAGAGCGGGGTTCAATTTAATTTGAAATAATGTTCCAGGTTTAGCTGTTCCACACTCTACACTGTCACAAAACCCTGAAGGCCTTTTTGTTCCCTCTTTTGAAAGCTAAAAATTCCCAAGATTTTCTGTTCTTTCCTCATAACAGCTCCCCGATGCCAAGAATCTGTCTGGCAGATGCTCCCTGCAGAGACTCCAGGGCCTAAATGACTTGCCTGCGTTTGGTGACTAGAATTAGGTATAACATTGGAAGTCTTGTAAGAGATCTATACAGTTTAAACAAGCCAATTTCCTGTGGCATTGCCAGGCAAAATCAGAAAGTAGTGTATTTAGTACATTTTATGTATTGTACAACTTTCCTGTTGATTATGTGCCTATTTCTATAATCTATAAATATTGAAAAAAATCCCTAATTCATATTGATAGTGCAACGAAGGTTTAACAAAATATAGTGTAGCCCAAGAAAGTGAGGACCAACGAGTGATGAGATTTCCTAGTCACATTGTTCACTTGAACCAGTCAGCTTTGGAAGGTTGCCACAGAAAATCATTGAACTTCCTTGGGACCAGTGACAATAGTGATTATTCAAAGTGGCATACTCAGACCAGTCACAATTACTGTTGGTCAATGCTAGTTGGCATAATTAACATTTGAAGCAGCCACTGGCCAAATCAAATTAACAACAGAACACAGCTCATTGCAAAAAAAAAACAAAGGCTTCTGGATGCGACTCATCAACAACCCAAATCAGTTGCAACCAAAAACACAAGAGAACTTGCTGCACATTTGGGATGCCTGCCACCATTTTTGCCCCAAGTGCTCAGGAAGCTTCCAAAGCCTGAGAGAGCATTTAATTGAGAAAAAAAAACAGGATCACAGGTAATAAGCTTGTAGGCGGCAATGTGCTAAACCAGGACATATGCGTACCAAGATTCCTACAGATTAATGGTCATTTCTAGCCAAGTGAAAAGGCTCAAATTGAAATTTTTAGAAAAAGCTATGCATATGTATATATAGATATAAAAATGGAATTAATGCTAGGATCTAGTTACTGGATAATAAATACTACCCTGATGATGTCCCAGGTATATTTTTTAAAACACTTCACAGAAATAAAAATAATTAAAACTCAATTCTGAAGAGCTCCTTCACACGATGTGTGGGAAGAAAAGCAGATACTAAAGCTTAACCACCACTGCTTCCTAGCACTGGGTTTATTTTCACATGCAGTCAAAAAAATGAGTGTTTTTGCAGTTTTTAAACACCGTTTCATTATAACTGCTTATTAGCCTCAAAAATAACATGAACGAATGGAGCAGAGTGTAAGAACGTGAATGAACTTCTGGAAGATTCTAGATTTGATCCTTTGTTTTCAGCGAGTTAATTCATCTCAACCAATAGTAGCATGATAATAAGCTTTGGTGCCCATGGGCTTGGAAGATTGGAGTTAAGGGAAGAAAAGGAAATCAGAGAGAAACTCCTGTTTGAATCACTATCCAGTAACTGTTATGACAGAGTGCACACATGGACACTGCAGTGAAGTCTGACGCTGTAATCAGCCACGTCCTTAACAATCAGCCTGCAATGCTCAGTATCTGAGCAAATGATTTCTCAGCTAACGTAGCGGTACCAGTGGAACCGTACCCAGCACAAGTCACCACCTGCAGAACAGGAGAGCAAAAAAGGAGATAAAGTCGCGGGCATGGTGAGGGGCAGTGGGGTAAAATGGGGAGGAGAGGGAAGAACACTGTAAAATTGGAAGATACATACCTGGGACACATCTACAGGTAAGTACTTACCATTCAGGAGTACTTACTATAATTACCTTCTTTAAAATAGAAGTTGTTTGGAGACTGGAGTTATCCTTTAAGCAGCAATTCCAGGAACCCAGAAAGAAGAAAAAAATGCCGCATTGCCAAAAATTATTATACACACAAAGTTGAGTATGAATGTTTTTTGTCATTTGACTAACTTCTT
Source organism: Cetorhinus maximus (assembly GCF_964194155.1). NCBI lineage: Eukaryota > Metazoa > Chordata > Chondrichthyes > Lamniformes > Cetorhinidae > Cetorhinus > Cetorhinus maximus. Next base: position 4,352,781 of record NC_135886.1, on the reverse strand, counting down.
TGAAAATATTATATTTAAATACAATTATACCTGGATACCTGTCCTGAAGGACACCCACATGGCCAGCTTCTAATCACCACCTTCGGAAAACTGATTAAATTCCCACCCAATGGTTATAAAACATTGTATGAACTAGTAATGAAGAATAAGATCGATGCAATATAACTCTGGGAAGGATTTTTCATAAATCAATGAACAGTAAGCTGAAATGACAGCCTGGGATCTGGCCCATTACAGCCAACTGTTCCCCTGCATGTCTTCACTTTGTTCAATTATTGTGGACTATTAAGAGTTTTGAATAGGTAGCTCTGTACTGCCTCACAAAGCACAGGAACCCCAGTGTGCGCAATTCCAGAGCACACACAGGATCCCTGTTGAATTATCAAACGTGGCACTTAAAGTGTGCGCAAGGGTAAGCAATAAAAAGTGTCGTCACTAGGTTGTTCTCAAACAGCCCTATCTAGCAGTTAAAAGCAGCACAAAAGCTGTGGGAGCTCCATCTTAACTGTTTCAGGTATGTAGCCAGATAATGAAAATAAAAAGAATTGGACAACACATCAAATTACAGACAACAAAAAATGTGTATTCTTTTAACAAATTATCTATCCATTTGATAGTCCTTATGAAAAATTAATGTAGATGACCTTACACTACCTTGCATAGCGGAACTCTCCGCCATGCTCCCCACCACCCGACAGCTCTAGATTTATTAATGTCAGTGAGTCAGAGGTCAGAAAGTTGCAGATGTGGAGTGTGCTGAGGGACAGCTGACAAAAGTTTGCTGCTCCGAATGATTATCCAGTGACTCCTGTTAGAACTGCTTGAGTATGGATGCAGGGCAAAGACAAGGTTAAACTTTGCTGTGGTGGATGCGCGCAGGGTTTTGACTCCTGCACGTAGAAGGGAATGGGCAAAGGTGAAGAGGAAGAACACAAAATTCATCAGTGAAAAAAGTTAGTTCTGACACAAAGCTTTTATACTGATCTTGATTTTTTGGGCTAAATGTACTGTTTCATTGGGCCTTACAGACCATGAAGATCCCAGCTCTGATCCCTTAATCTGCATGGAGTTTATTGACTTTGGCTAGCATCCTAGGACCAGGTACAGGAGTAAAAAAAATCAGTGAGGGTTTCAGCTCTTGATAGCTACACAGTAAGCACCAACTGAAATGTTCATGTCAAGTAAGGGCAGGGTTAGGGTTAACAGTCAGGGTAGAGCTGTTACAACAAACAAATCTTAGCCAAGCTTTCAACTAACTAGCCTTGCTCTATATATAAGGTTGTATTTTTTGTACAGTAGGCTGTTGCCTGTGCAATATAAATGAATTTTACTATAAATCCAGGCATCATGAAAAGTGCCCTATCTTTCACCAAAAGTCATGCACACTTTTTTAGCCCAATTTGCACTTCACAAGAACCACAACTGATGGACATTCCACAACACAACCCACCTGCAGCCCATTCCTCAGGTTTTTGAGACGTCCTTTTCTTTTTTTTGGCTTTGGTTCCCATCTCCTGTCATCTTTTCTGGGGAGCTCTCAGGTACCATCACCAATTTCAATCTCTTTATCACTACCTATTTCCTCATCTTAAACACGTGGGACAACTTACCTTCAGCAGCTTTCCTGGGCTTTTTGGGTGTTCTTTTTTCTTTCTTCTCTGCTTTAGTCTTTTTTCCTTTTTTGCCCTTTTTCTTCGAAGCCTCATAATCGCTGTCACCATGGTCCAAATCTTCCTCACTCCCCATGTCCTCATCTGAAAGTAAATTACAGAACACTTCTTACAAAAAGCAAATTGGACTAATCATTTCACGAACTGCATTGGCAGATGTCTTATGCCAGTCAGACAGAGAACACTAAATCAGGTAATCCTAGTACTGAAACTGGGACAATGTCTCTGCCTTTGTTGCCAAATGAGCATGATCATTCATAATATTTTTTTACAAAAGTAGATGGAGGGGAGGAAGAAGGTAAACGGAACAGTGAAGATTGACAGAACAATCCACTAATAGCTGAGCCCAATGGCAGGAGTTAATCACTTCTAATCAAACCAGAACTACCAATCTGGTCGGGTGGCCTGCATCAGTACATCAACCAATACTGTTTCTTTTGGGATATATATTTGTTTCTTTAGTACATGTAAGTGAGGAATGATAAATCACACAACATTTTTCCAGGCTAACCTATAACGTTAAGGTTAACTGCATTACAATGCTTCACTGTTCTAAGGGGCAGTGAGGTAGTCAGTTCAAAGTACAGCCAGTCTTATTTCTTCTGGCCAGGTCACTTTTTTTAGTCAAGCCAGATTTCAAGGACTCTTGAAAGATGCCTTCCAATGTTCCCTATTTACAAGATAGTTAACTAAATAAAGACTGCAGCATTATATCCTGGCCATTGTTTTGGTCAAGACTTTGCTATAAGTGTTAACATTTCTGTTAAGGTAGAAAGATGTAAGTTAGTTATAACAAAACTGAGACTTTCTGGACTGTGGACTGATGCTTCTAAACTATTAAAATTAGTTATTTTTAAATGTGAAACATTACTTTTTTATTCATTCATGGGATGTGGGCGTCGCTAGTTAGGCCAGCATTTATTGCCCATTCCTAAATGCCCTTGAGAAGGTGGTGGTGAGCTGCCTTCTTGAACTGCTATAGACCATGTGGTGTAGGTAAACCCACAGTACTGTTAAGGGAGGGGGGGGCGGGGGGGAGAGTTCCATGATTTTGACCTAGTGACAGTGAAGGAACGGCAATGTACTTCCAAGTCAGGATTGGTGAGTGGCTTGGAGCGAACTTTTAGGTAGTGGTGTTCCCATGTGCCTGCTGCCCTTGTCCTTCTAGATGGTAGCGGTCGTGGGTTTGAAGGTGCTGTCTACGAAGACTTGGTGAGTTCATGCAGTGCATCTTGTAGATGGTACACACTGCTGCCACTGTGGGTGGTGGTGGATGGATGTTTGTGGATAGGGTGTGAATCAAGCGGGCTGCTTTGTCCTGGAGTGTTGTCGAAGCTTCACTTATCCAGGCAAGCGGAGAGTATTCCATCACAATCCTGACGTGCCTTGTAGATGGTGGACAGGCTTTGGGGAGTCAAGAGGTGAGTTACTCGACGCAGGATTCCTAGCCCCTGACCTGCTCTTGTAACGATAGTATTTATATGGATAGTCCAGTTTAGTTTCTGGTCAATGGTAACCCCCAGGATGCTGATTGTGGGGGATTCAGCGATGGTGATACTATTGAATGTCATGGGGCAATGGCTAGATTCTCTCTTGTTGGAGATGGTCATTGCCTGGCACACATGTGGCACGAATATTGCTTACCACTTGTGAGCCCAAGCCTGAATATTGTCCAGGTCTTGCTGCATTTGGACATGGACTGCTTCACTATCTGAGTCGCCGCAATGGTGAACATTGTGCAATCATCAGCAAACATCCCCACTTCTGAACTTATGATGAAAGGAAGGAAGCAGCTGAAGGTGGTTGGGCCTAGGATGCTACCCTGAGCAACTCCTGCAGTAATGTCCTGGAACTGAGATAATTGACCTCCAACAACCACAACCATTTTCCTTTGTTCAAGGTATGACTCCAAACAGGAGAGTTTTCCCCAATTCCCATTGACTCCAGTTTTGCAAGGCCTCCCTAATGCCACACTCAGTCAAATGCTGCCTCGATGTCAAGGGCAGTCACTCTCACCTCACCTCTGGAGTTCAACTCTTTCGTCCATTTTTGAACCAAGGCTGTAATGAGGTCAGGAGCTGAATTGCTCTGGCGGACTGAGCAGGTTATTGCTAAGCAAGTGCTGCTCGATAGCACTGTTGATGACCCCTTCCATCACTTTACTGACGATCAAGAGTTAACTGATAGGGTGGTAATTGGCCGGGTTGGGTTTGTCCTGCTATTTGTGTACAGGACATACCTGGGCAATTTTCCACATTGCCGGGTAGATGCCAGTGTCGTAGCTGTACTGCACTGCTGCCATTTGCTACTTCATAATCAGGTTAATCGCTCAGGACTGGATGCAAACCGCAAGACACACCCACCCAAGAGGCTTGAAAAATAGTATGAGAAAGAAACAAAACAATAGCAGAACAAGCATGCAGAGACACAATCAATCAACTGCAAAGATAAACCAAGAGACGTGCATATATACGTAAAACAGGGAAAAACAAGACCAAAAAAAAAGAAAAATGCAACCACTGGCACAGAAAACTACTTCTGATGTGTCCTATTTGGTGGCCTTTTAACATGAACATTTATAATTCACTTCTGCCATTGATCTTGTAACAAAAAAACTGCAGCAAATCGCTGTTAAGTTTTACTCTGCTTGAATTTCAAGCAGAGGGGCATGAGAGTTCAGACCTCTCTGTAGATACAAGAAAGCAGTCACCTTGCATAAAACATGTTTTGTAAAGTTATGTTGTCAAGATTTCAGATGAAAATTCCCCATTGCTAAACTTTTGTAAACTAGAAATTACTAGAATTCTGTTTCATATGATGTAAAGCGGCTGACAAGCATTCAACAATTTGAGTGTCAAATGAAAAAGTCACGCCTCATTTTCTCTCTATCGCCAATTTCTTTAATTAATTTTAATTATTTTTCTTCAAGATCCATCAGTTTTGCTATTATAACCATCAGCTAAGGATGACAAACTGTCCTGGTTGAAAACATTGTTCCATTGATTAAGTGTCCCACCAGCGAAAGACTTTACTCTATAAATCCCCATCATCAGCTGATCAAATTCCGAACAATATGTAGGCATGTCACCTCCAGGAATAATCAAAACCTAGAAATGCAGAGAGCTATGAGACATACAACTACACTTACATTAGGTTGCTTCCTTCGGTCTGACCTTTAACCTGTACCATACAGTTTAATGTAAACCCACCAGGTGAATGGGATGCCTCCTTCTTTGACAGGGCAATGGCAGCCTTCAGGTCCTTCTCATACAGCTTGTCATCGGATTCCTCACTGCCAAATAAATGAGTATACAGGTCAACACAAGAGATTTACGTAGATTGTCCCAATAAATGTCAATCTGCAACTTTTGCCCCAATTTTGACAATGTTAAATTGTGTCAATAAACAAATCCTTGGTTCTAGTAACAAACCCATGAAGAAGAGTTTCAAACTGCCAAAAATTACTTGTACTTGACATCCACCCATACACCTTGAAAATAATCTCTTGTGGTCATTAAGGTCAAGGGATACCAATACTTCCTGCAAGCCAGATGAATGGGGAATATAAACTTGTGCCTCAGAGCAGAAACAACATGCTTACCAACAATATGCTCACTAACAGCATTGCTGCACTACACCAAGAAACCACAACATAGCGGTATATGACTTTCTACACCAGAAAAGAAATCAAAGTCTGTCTTCTACACCTAGCCACATATACCCAGATAATGCAATCCCTCAGAAATGTAACAATTTAAAAGATAATCCTACAAAATGAAAAAGATGGACACTGAAGGAGTTCTCATAAATGTTACCTTTCATCGCGTGCATTTTTTGCAGACTTTCGTTTGTTTTTTCCTTCCCTGGGAGATGCTCGTGCTCTCTTAGCAGGAGGGGGCGAATCTCTTCCATAAGCTTCATCTGCAAATAGAGATTCTGGTTAATTTTGCTATTTTTTCCAATTCCTTGGATCCACTATGACAAAAAGAATGATGCAGTTTAAGGTTGGGAGAGAAGGGAAAAACCTTATTCAAAAACATGAGGTTAATACCCAAAGACAGGCAGCCAATGCATTTGAACTGAGATTCACATCCAAGTATAAAAGCACCACTCCCCTCCACCTGGCTAAGCTTGTTCTCTCAGTGAACAATTTCTCCTTTAACTTGTCCAATTAAAAGTTGTGGCTATGGGTACCCACATGGGCCCCAGTTATACCTGTCTTTTTATGGGGTATGTGGAACATACCCTGTTCCAGTGCTACTCGGGCCACAACTCTTTTTCAGTGCATCGATGACTGTATCAGTGCTGCTTCATGCTCTTGTCTGGACTTGGAAAAAATTGATTTGCTTCCAATTTCCACCCCTCTCACCTTCACATGGTCCATCTCCAATACTTCCCTTCCTCAACTTCTCTGTCTCCATTTCTGGTGATAGACCATCTACAAATATTCATTGGAAAAACTCAGCAGGCCTGGCAGCATCGGCAGAGAAGAGCAAAGTTGACGTTTCGAGTCCTCATGACCCTTCAACAGAACTAAGTAAAAATAAGGAAGGGGGTGAAATATAAGCTTATATTTCACCCCCTTCCCTATTTTTACTTAGTTCTGTTGAAGGGTCATAAGGACTCGAAACGTCAACTTTGCTCTTCTCCGCCGATGCTGCCAGACCTGCTGAGTTTTTCCAGGTATTTCTGTTTTTGTTTTGGATTTCCAGCATCCGCAATTTTTTGTTTTTATACCAACATTCATGACAAGCTCACCAACTCCCACAGCTACCTCCACTACAGTTCCTCACACCCTGCTTCCTTTAAGGACTCAACCCCATTCTCTAGGTTCCTCCGCCTCTGTTCTGATGATGCTACCTTCCAAAACTGTGCTTCTTTCATGACTTCCTTTTTCCTTAACCAAGCATTCTCACCCACTGTGGTTGACAGGGCCCTCAACCGTGTCCGGCCCATCTCCCGCACCTCTGCCCTCACTCATTCCCCTCCCTCCCAGAACCATGAGAGGGTCCCCCTTGTCCTCACTTTTCAACCCACCAGCCTCTGCATTCTTAGAATCATCCTCCACCATTTCCGCCAACTCCAGCATGATGCCACCGCCAAACACATCTTCCACTCACCCTATGTCAGCATTCGGTAGGGGCTACTCCCTCCATGACACCCTGGTCACACGCAATCACCAACCCCTTTACCTCCTCTCTCCTCACCGTTCAAGGTTCCAAACACTCCTTTCAGGTGAAACAGTGCTTCACCCCTTCAATGCAGTCTCCTTTGCATTGGGGAGACTAAACGCAGACTGGGTGATCGCTTTGCAGAACACCTTTGCTCAGTCCACAAGCATGACCCAGACCTTCCTGTCGCTTGCCATTTCAACACACCATTTTGCTCTCATGCCCACATGTCCATCCTTGGCTTGCTGCAGTGTTCTATTGAAGTCCAACGCAAACTGGAGGAACAGCACCTCATCTTCCGATTAGGCACTTTACAGCCTTCTGGACTTAACATTGAGTTCAACAACTTCAGACCATGAATTCTCTCCTCCATTTGCACCCCCTTTTTAATCCTACTTTAAAATTTTATTTATTTATTTTATCCTTTTTCCCCAACCGCCCTTTCCCACCTCACCCGGCCATCTGTCACTTGCTTTTATGTTTTGCTTTCACAGAGATCTGGCCCTTGTTCTGCTATTTTACCTTTATGCCACTATTAGCACCTTCTTTAGGTCCTTAACGCTACCATCAACACCCCCTTTGTCCTGTGTCCATGACATCTTTGTCAAATTTTTCCTTAGCTCCCACCTACCCCTGATCTTCTTTCTATTTTGCTCCACCCCCTCAAACAGTATAAAATCCATCACATTTCTACTTCTCTTTAGCTCTGAGGAAGAGTCATAAGGACTCAAAACATTAACTGTTTCTCCACAAATGTTGCCAGACCTGCTGAGTTTTTCCAGCATTTTCTGTTTTTATTTCACATCCAATTCATTGCTACCCAAAATGTTTTATGATTATGTGACTAAAGCAAGCAAATGCGGTAAACATGATACATGTATAGAAATGCAGCATTCAGAAAGCAAACTTCTGAAGGCTGTGACAACAAACGGCTATCGTGAGATTTCTTGCCACATCAATTGTTTTCTTTTCCACAGTAATTCACTATAGTGTCAGCATCCTGATGTTTTTAAATTTTAAAAGTGTCTAATGGAACACAGAGGTCCAAACTGCTACAGGTCCTGGCAGCTCAGTTTTACAGAAACTGCTGGCTACACAGAGTTCCATAAAAAAAAACTTAAGAATTATCTGAAAAACAAAAAGAAATGGACTGCGAATAAGAGGGGGTCAGATATGAAGATAAATTCATTTGATGCAGAACAGAAACAAGTGGGAAGACAGCAACTGGGACAGGGTTGCAATCAATTGGCAGGTCAACAAAGATGGGTTGAATCAAACATATGATTGGATTACTATAACCGTACATGTGAGCAAATTAATAATATAGAACTCCAAAGATTGTTTAATTTTTGTGTTCGCATTGCCATTTAATAAAACAGTTCACATGCAAGGATTAATGCTAATCTGTACATTGTTGACATGCTGATCAATTTTCATTTTTAAAACCAATCTTCCCTTGATGGCACGGACTCCTGCGAAGGTATGATTCAGTAGGGAACAAAACCTCTTGTAACCTCACCAAGTGACTCACACTTGATGTACAAGTCAGAAGGGGGGGGCTATTCAATCACGGTGATATATCATAACCATACATGATCCTGTCCTTAACCCATGCTACCAACAAGGTCAGGATAGTAATCAGAATGACAGATCCAGCCAATTTTACCCTCCTCACCCATGAACTAGTGGAGAACTGTTGTCTTTCAGCAAAAATCTGGTAGAGATCAACTAACATGGCAAAAAAACAGGGATTCAGAGAACCACTGGGCCTATGTCAGCCAATGAGTAATCACACCTGCTTGAATTTTGCAATAGGAATAATGGTGAGGCTAACTGTAGCCACCGTTATCATCACAGAAGGGGGCCATTTCGACCATCATGTCTGCATAGGCTCTTCGAATGAGCATTCTCCTGCCTTGACAGGAACTTCTAGAGTAAACAGAAAACGCTGGTAATAATCATCTGTGGAGAGAAACAAGGTTAACATTTCAGGTCGATAGCCCTTCACCAGAATCAGTTCTGATGAAGGGTCTTCGACCCACAAGTTAACTCTGATTCTCTCCACAGATTCTGCCTGACCTGCTGAGTATTTTCAACATTGTGTTTTGATTTCAAATTTCCAGCATCTGCAGTATTTTGCTTTTGTGTTGTAGTAGCAACTTCTAGTGCCTGCACGTACACAGTAAAACAATGAACTTTGAAAGTTGCTGTCTGACTTGCCTTGCTCCTTCACAAGCTTCGGAGAGATTTGGCACGAAAACATTTTTAAAAACTCTTTGATGGGGTGTGGTACTGGCAGGGCTAGCATTCATTGCCCATCCTTTATTGCCCTTGAACTGAGTGGCTTGTTAGGCAATTTCAGAGGGCAATTAAGAGTGAACCACATTGCCGTGGGTCTGGAGTGACAAGTAAGGATGGAAGAATTCTTTCCCGAAAGGACATTAATGAGCCAGATGGATTTTTAAGACAATCGATGATAGTTGTCATGGTTGCCATTACTGAAACGAGCTTTACATTCCAGATTTATTATCTGAATTTAAATTCCACCCACTGCTGTGAAGGGAAGCCAGTTCCCAGAGCATCAGCCTGGGCCCCTGGATTACTAGTTCAGTGACATTACCAATATGCCACCATCTCCGCATGAAGGGTGCAAAATTGCTGGGCATATCCACCAGGTACACCAGAAAATTTAGGGCTGGTACATTCAGGTGTAAATATTATTATTTTAAACAATGCAAGTCTTAATTACTGCTGAACAATCTCTGATGCTGAAAATTTAACTTTACAAGTTTGCAATCTCATTGCTTCAGAATTTAACTATTGTTGGATCATTTTTAAAAACGTGCCTTTTTAAAAAAAAACTTTTATCTCTTGTCTCTATCAATTTCATCTTTCTTTCCTTTTTATTTTGTTTTCTGTACATGACGTTAGTGAAATAAATATTCTAACCTATACCTCCTGGCTTTGACTCTGCAAAGCTCAGTGAAGATTCTTCAATCTGATTGGCTGAAAGGACATGCTGTTACTTGCCTTGCTTACACACTCCACAGATCCCTGTAAAGACTGCTGCTCTGGAAGGATCTTTAATAATCTTAAGCCACCACTCAAAAACCCATGAAAAGTTTGAAGGCAGCGCAAATGTCATGAAAGGCATTTCTTCACCACCGATCGCAAAATCTGGACACGAATGTACTACTGTACTGAACCACTGGTGCAGCTCAAATTAGAAATTCATGCGTAATACAAGACAACAGAAATGGTTCAGATGTCAAACCCATCCAAGTCACATGATGTATCACTGCCTTGTATGAGTCTTCTACTTCACACACTCAATATCGCATAAAACTTACCAGAAGAAATTTAGATGCACACACACCAATCAAGCTGGATAGTAATAAAGTAGATCAAAATAAACATGCGCGTTTTATCTAAACAGAAGTCTTTAAAACAAAAGTCACAACACAAAACACCAATATAGATCAATGTGACAATTCATTTGATATAAATACACAGCCGCAGCTCAGCTAGCATTAAATTGTTTGAACAAATGACAAATAGGTTCTGCACAGGATACTACCAATCCTGTTTTGCCAGTACTATTTTGAAACCAGGTTTGTCATTAATCTTCATTCTATTTAGTCTGCTTGTACTCCTTTGATGGAAAACCCAGTCAAACAGCATAACTATAATCCAGAGATTGCTTTAGAAACACACATTTGGAACAATCATGATCGCCATTGGCTAAGACGGCCCTCAAAAAATACGTACATAGTCATAGCCAACACAATATTCACAATTTTTTTTCACATCAGTATGTAGTTAGATACAAAAGATCCATGGTAGTACTCTCACCTCTGTCAGAAGTTTGTGGGATAAAGCCCATGTCTTGAGCATATAACCTAGTCTAACACTTCAGTGCAGCAGAGATGGAGTGCTGCAATGCCACATGTGCTATTTTTCAGATGAAATGATAAATTACCTTTTCAGGTGTTAAGTAAATAAAAGCCCATGCCACCCTTCAAAGAGCAGGGGGGTTCTCCAGTGGGGGTCATTTTTACATTCACTATCCAGTGTGGTTATGCCATTCAAACCAGATACTCAGGTTCTACTTCCCTTACCTATGGTTAATTGCAGTCAAAGGAAGGGTACTAAGAGCACCATGTTTTTGTCTGCCATTGGTTCAGGAGGGGAGGTAGAAAAAAGAGAGATGGCTTTGACATTCAATGGCATTACCATTGCTGAACCCCCTACTATCAATATCCTGGGGATTACCTTCGACTCTAAACTGAACTGGATCAGCCATATAAATACTGTAGCTACAAGAACAGGTCAGAGACTGGGAATTCTGTGGCAAGTAACTCGCCTCCTGACTCCCCAACACCTGCCCACCACCAACAAGACTCAAGTCAGGAGTGTGATGGAAGAGTCTCCACTTGCCTGGATGAATGCAGCTTCAACACTCAAGACGCTCGACACCATCCAGGAAAAAGTAGCCTGCTTGTTTGGCATCCTATCTACCACCATAAACATTCACTCCCTCCACCATTGGCACACAGTGGCAACTCACCAAGGCTCCTTAGACAGCACCTTCCAAACCTGTGACCTGTATCACCTCAAAGGATAAGGACAGCAGATGCACGGGAACATGACCTGCTGGAAGTTCCTCTCCAAGCCACACACCATCCTGACTTGGAACTATATCGCCGTTCCTTCACTGTCGCTGGGTCAAAACCCTGGAATTCCATTCCTAACAGCTCTGTGGGTGTACCTACACCACATGGACTGCAGCGGTTCAAGAAGGTATTTCACCACCATCTTCTCAAGAGCAATTAGGGACAGGCAATAAATGCTATCCTAGCCAGCGACACCCACACCCCATGAAAGAATAAAGAAAGAAAAAATAATAAGAATCCTGCCCGGAAAGCACATAAATAGACCTAAAGGTTTTGTGCTTAGCTGTGACACTTCCCATCAAACTTTTCATGTCCACGAAGCCTTATTTGTACTAAATGCTGACCACTCAAACTTTCTTTCCGGGCCCCCACATCATCTGATAGCTAACCATTCTCTCTTCTCAGGCACTGTCCCACTCACCATTATTACCCCACTCCTCATAAAATGCTATCAACTCAATGCAAGCTACCAACTCATCTTCAACCTCTTTAAACTTAAACAAGTAAGTTGTTGGCTCCCAAATTCATGTCCATCCTTCCCGAAACTCCATGTTTGAATCCCTCCAATCAGATTTTCAACACTATTGCTGCTGAATTGACCTTAAAGTCACAAATGACATCCCATGTATGTTCCTTAGGTAAACTATCCCCCCCCCATTCTTCTCAACCTGTCTGCAGCCACTGACAATTGACCACACCATCCTCCTGCAACACCTTGCTCCCCCCCATCCAGATGAGTAGGGCCACCCTGGCTTGATTCCATTTTTATCCCTTCAGCTGTAGCCAAAGAAGCATCTGCAATGGCTTCTCTTCTCACTCCTGCACCGTTACATCAGGAGTACTCCAAGAATCTATCCTTGGCCTGATCCCATTTATCACTTGCATGCTACCTCTTGACAACATCATCTGAAAACTGAATATCAGGTTCCTCGCATATGCTGGCAACATGCACCTCTACTTCATCACCACCTTTCGCGATCCCTGCATTGTCTGACATACCACATTTTGTTTGGCTTCAGGCACAGGATAAGCAGAAATATGTTCCCAACTAAATATCAGGAAAACCAAGGGCAGTCTTCCGTCCTCACCACAATCCCAAGCCACCAATTCCAACCATCTCGCTGGTCACCCTCGAGGCTGAACCAGATCACATGTGACCTCGATGGCGTCGTTACCAAGAGATGAGCATCCAACCACATAGCCATTTCACCAAGGCCACCTACTTCCACCTCCATAGCCTGTCTCAACTCCTGCCTCCACTCAACTGCTGTAACCCACATCCCATGCCTTTATAGCCTCTAGACTTGACTATACCAATGTTAATTCTGCCCAGCCTCCCATGTTACATCCTCCTTAAACTTGAGCTCACCCAAAACTCCACTGCCCATAGGCAGTATCACAAAGTTCTGTTCATCCATCATCCCTGTGCTCACTGACTTACATTGCCAGGCCGGAAGCCAATGCCTCAATTTTAAAATGTTCATTTATGCTTTTGAATCCCTTCAGGGGCTCATCCTTCCCTATCTCCCTCCGAGAATTCTGTGCTCCAATTCAGGCCTCTTGCACACCCCTATTTATTCGTTCGATCACTGGCAACCGCAGCTTCAGCAACTCAGGGCCGAAACAAACCTCTCCACCTGTCATGCTCTCTCCTCCATGAGGATGCACCTTAAAATCTACCTCTTTGACCAAGCTTTTGGTCACATCCTAATATCATGTGGCTCAATGTCAAATTTTGTTCACTAACACTTTTGTGAAGCTCATGGGTTTTACATTAAAATAGTGAAAGTTGTTGTGATAGATGGCACCTATGGGGTATTTGGTTCTATGAAAACATACAAAATGAATTAGCAGCCTCAAGAAATTAGGAATGGTTTTTTTTGTTAAGTTCACAAGACAAACTACTTAAAATTACCTGATGTCATGCATAGTACATACCATCAGAGTCTTCAAACTGTGAGTAGTCAATGACCTTCCTATTCCTGAGAAAAGTAAAAGAAAATAGTTAATTTTGCTTTATAATGTTGTGAAGCACCATGGAATGTTTTATGTTAAAAGATGCTATATAAATACAAGTACTAGTAGTTACTGCAAGTCCACCCAGTACAAAAAGACTAAAATTGTAGAAAAATTTTAAGATTAAAGTTACAGTTTTGATGGATTAATAATTGCTCAAACTGCCACCACTTCAATGAAAACCAATAACTATTATATAACTGAGTTTTTTGCAAAGATCTGGTACCTTCATATCTCCTGGCTCTCTGTTGCACAATAATATCTGCATGGGAACAGGGTGTTACTCTGCTTGGATGGGGAGGGGAGGTGGCAAGAATTCATAATGGGGAGAACAAGAGTAAACTGCTGCCAATTTAAATTTAAAATCCTTTTGTTGACCTCTCTATTCATATGCTCATAACAACCCTAGCCATTTGGAATTCCAAAACAAAATGTGACAAATCTTAAAGATCTGAAAATCCCAATTCCAATGAAAGATGAAAAGAGAGAAACATTAATTCTGTTTCCCTCTCCACAGGTACTGCCAGTATTGGTATTTTGGTTTTTTTTTTATTACCTGAAAAGATTATCCAAGCAAAAATTAATATGATACTGCCTGATTTTAGATTACACGGATAGCTCATTTTGAGGGAAAAATTGTTTCCCATTTGTATTCTGAACCATCTTGAAAGTGAATGCACCTGGAATTATAGCTGCACATCCTATCCTTTCAACATGTATACACACCCTCTACTCATTTCCAGTCAGCCATAGAATTCAAGCTCTAAGAGACAGACTACAGGTACAAATTTAATTTACCTCAATTAAAACAAAAGTCTGCCATGATAGCTCCTCGGGTACCTTGTTAAGTGCACTAGGGGGTGAAATCGCTTGACTTAAAAGGTTTAAGTTTCCTATTTACCTCACGAGGAATTCAGAACAACAGTATCTGGAATGCAGTCACAGCATGAGCCCATTTGTCCCTCCAACTTCCCAGAAACCACATGTCTTTTACAGGACACAATTCAAAATGGAGACCCAGATGCTGACTTTGCTCAATAAATCTTACATAGAATAAAACAAGAGCCAAAAAAAAAAATCCCACAAACGTTACTCAAAGCATATACTGTCATGCATATGCTAATACATCTTGCACAGAGCAAGGTTTACACGCAATTGGAATAAAACATGGAATCCATTAAATGGCTCTCAACGATTAAATTCAATTGATAGGGGTAATAATTTGAATTGGATTTCATTTAGACTTAGCTATTCAGCTCAACCGATTGCAGAAACAGTTGCATAATAAGACAATAAAGAACGGGGAGGGTGGCCTTTATATGATTTTAATCCAGGGATGAAAATGAATGCTCTTTAAAAATGTTTTTTTTTAAAAAAAATTGACCAAAGGGAAAATACACAAACACGCGCATTTTTTTTTACTGGGGATTATTATAACACACGAACGAAAATGGAGAGGGAGGGAGAGGGAGAGGGAGGAGGGGGTCGCCCTTTGGTTCGCAGACCCGCTTTAAGAAAGAAATACCAAGGGGCGAAATGTTTATATATATATATATTAAAAAACACACACATTTTGCACTGCAATGCACCCCCTCCCCCCTCACCCCCCCCCCCAAAAATAATCTTAAACGCTCCACATACGAACCTGACAGGTCTCGACATCTCTTCGGCGGGAACGAGAGGGTTTTCGAAGAATAAAACCAGAGGATATATTTCCCCCCGTGTTCTTTTTTTCTTTACCAAAAATCGTTAAATAAAAAAAAAATTCACCAAAAAAAAAATCTGCAGGCCTCAGGCTTCAGCGCACGGACGGACGACCAATTACAAACCCCCCTTTTTAAATGCACTTATATATTTTTTAAAAATAAAAAAAAACGAAGGGTAAGGGGAAATAAATTCCGCCTTTTGTAAAGCCGCGCGTCCGAACCTGGTGTTGTTTATATATATATATATATATATATTCAAACACTAGGAGTAAATGTGACTGAATTCCCTCAGTAAATGGACAACTAGAGATAAAAGAGCAAAATACTTCCAGGGCAACCAAACTCGCTGGGCCGAGCAGTAGCCCCGCCCCTTTCTCACCCGTCCATTGGTCGGCGCCACGCTAGCCGCCTTCCCATTGGTGCGTTTGAAAAACAACCCACCGCCGGATTGGCCGATCCGATTGTCCATCAACGACCGAGAGGAGATGGGGGGGGGGAGGGAAGGGGACAATCACGTTCGGATGCGCTCTCGCGTCGCGCCACCGAAACCAGCCACCACCACCCCCACCACCGAGCGAGCCGAATTTCGGATCGGCAGATTCGGCAACGCCAGGAATATCCCGATGACCCCAGCGGCGCAGCGCAAATCCCGGCACGGTTCCCTCACATTTTCCTTCTTAGCGGCTCTAGGATTTATTTCTTATTATAAAAAAACAGAAACTCTCGATTTTCAAAGTGGAAATCTGCGATTTCCCACCGGCAGATTCGCCACGCGCCCTGGAGGCTTTCTAATTAAACGCTCAATCAGCTCGCAGGTTGCCTGGTTCATCTTCGCAAACCCTGGCTGCAGAGGAGAATTTAAACGCCTGCAATTTTTTCCTTCATCGCAGCCCCCAGCGGGCTCATCAAAATTTGGCGGCAAAATCCTGCCACCATTATCTGGATGTTCAAGGTTTCCTGCCCCTGGAATTTAAAGCCCCTTTGCCCACACTGCAGCCATATCATAAGCCACGCAGTTTCACCCAACATATATACAGCCCTTGCCTTGCTTTTTTTTAAAAGTTGCATTATTCAATTTAAAATAAGGCGATTGATGTTTCACCCACGCACCCTCTTCTGCAGTTGTGCCCAATTTGGTTGGCTGGTTGGCTGGCTGTGGATGCCAATCTGGTCCAACCATGACAGTTGGTTTTACAATCTTACTGTAGATTGCACAAAGTCAGCCAGCCAGGCCCATCCTTGAGGCCCCAGATTGTAGTTAATGGAGTCACCTGTGGCTCAGTTGCAAGCACTCTCACCTCCAGTCAGAAGGTTGTGGATTCAAGTCCCACCTCAAGAGGCTTGAGCATAAAATCAAGCTGGCGCTCCAGTGCAGTATTGAGGCCAAAAACATGTCAGAAGTGTCGCCATCTGTCTATGTTAAACCAAGGACCTGTCTGCCTTCTCAAGTGGAAGTAAAGGTCCCATAGCACTTTTTCAAAGTACTTTCCCCAGTATCCTGATCAATGTTCATCCTTAAGTCAACATTAACTGGTCATCATCACATTGCTGTTTATGGGAGCTTGCTCTGCGCAAATTGGCTGAAACGTTTCCTAAATTACAACAGTGACTATACTTCCAAAGTGCATCATTAAACTAATTTGGATCACCCCACGGTTGTGAAAGGAAATATATGAATATAAGTCTTTCTTTAATTAAAAACTCCCATAACCCAGCGACCAAGAGTGACTCTGGCCAATCCATATTCCTCATTAATCTAGGGTTACCTTCTTTTGCAAAGTCAAAAACCTGATGAGTACAGAATAGGAGTAGTGCAAGGGATAAGGCTAAGTTTTAATTGATTGCTTTAACCCCTTTTCTAAATTATCAGTTTTCATTTATGAAATTTCTGAACATCACTCCAGTACTAAATTCATTATTCTTGGTTTTCACAGAATGCTTAGGTGTGCTAACTGTTCAAAAAAGAGTAAATATATAGATAAAGGGGTCTCTGCAAATCACAGAGTGATGCATTAAAACAGTTCATTTAAAAAAGTTAAGTATTTGAATAAGATTCGGCTTTCAAATCAGATTGTCAAAGTGGGAAAATCTCATCAGGAATCTCTAATTTTCCCCATAAGCATTAACATCTCTTTATGTGGCAGTGCCATCATATATTTGGTGTAGCAACACACAGACAGATGCAACATGATTCCCAGTTTGTCACACAACTCTGACCATTCCTCACTCACTGAACTCAAGTATAATTGAAATGAGTGTTGCAAACTATTAAACCTCAGGTTGACCATAGACCAAAGGTTTTTAGATCATCCACAATTTAAGATTAAGAAAGCAAATCCACTGTAATAAAATCTTGAGACATTTGAAGATCATATGTGGGTTCAAACATCAATGTATACATATACACCAATCTGATCCAATTATAGAGTGGTTGATGTCAGTCTGAAACCTGACAAATCTGCTATATTAACGTGTATTGAAAAAAAAATATGCATTCTCTCTAAAATCTAAACATTTTCTATTAAAGCACATAATACGTAAATTACTAAAAAATGATTGCAATATACCTGGGATTTACATGATTTGGAATTCAGGGTTCAGAGTTGCATTCAAGCATATAAATGTGTAGACATTATCACCAAAGGTATCAGGGCTTACATAAACTATTTACATTTTCATAACATATCAAGTGAACTGCATTTCAATCCCAAAATCTTCATACTTGGATGTAAATCAAAAGCCTGAACCATTGGAATTCATATCAATCCCTTCACAATTAAGCTCACTAACCTCTCAATCTGACTGGTAGAGGAGGGAGTGCAAAATTTAATTTCCATCTTCTTTTGAAGTACAATTATAAACTGGCTAGTATATCAAGAAGTGTTAAAAAAAACTACAACGATCGCATACATTAGTCATTGCATTACATTGTACTTTGAGATATTTGCAACTAGGGCCTAGGTTTTACCATATATATAGTATAGCAGCTTTAATGCTTCTCCTACTTTGTGGTATAAAGGAGTGGACGGAAGTTTAGAGTTTATAGAAAGCTGAGGAAGATGGAAACCAAAAAAGTGACCAAGGTAAAGGTGAAATGTATAAACCTAGGTGAAAATTTAAAAGCTATTTAAAATTGAGACCATCTTTTCCTTCTTTCCTTTAGCTCCCCTTTATTTTTTCAAAAATAGAGTTGATTTTCTTTTCCTCTCTCCCCCTGTCCTGCAATTGCAGGATACACATTGTGGCCTTGAGTGGAGTGCAGCATACCTGGATGACCTACTCCCATTATGTAGCTTCAAATGCCCCAATAAAAGATGCATGTGAGTTACCCAAAAAATGCAGGGAACTGCCCAGCCTATAATCAGAGGCTCCTAGTGATGTAACTGAGCAGAGTGAAGGGTCAAATATAGGCTTTGCTTATGAACAGCTGCCTCTGCAGTTTCCTCCCACTCACCTTCATGAGAGTGCTTGAAACTAATCACTGCTTGTCATGTGGCACAGTTGAGATCAGGGTAAGACAGCTGCAAATTTACCCCACACGATAACACTTCGGTAGCAATCTGCTCCATTTTAAAATTATTTGCCAATATTTCCATCATTATGTTAACAGTTTAAATTATAAGCAGTTACTACAAAATCCCTCATTAAAATAGATCACAAGTCAGGCTGATGTCCTGACATAAAATCAAAATACTGTGGGGGATGCTGGAAATCAGAAATAAAAGAAATGCTGGAAACACGCAGCAGATCAGGCAGCATCTGTGGAGACAAATAGAGTTAACATTTCAGGCAAATGATCATTCTGGTCATTCGAAACTCTCTTTCTCTCCACAGATGCTGCCTATCCGGAGTTTTTCCAGCATTCTTCTTGGTTTTATTTCTGATGTCCTAAATATCCTTAACTGCAACAACTGGTATTTATATTGTCATGAAGATGTGCTTTATGCCAAATAATGATTTTTAATCCACTGAATTGAAACCTGAATTGAACCTTTGAAAAGAAAAGGCTTTTTTAAAAACATAAAGTGACTTGAACTCAGCCCAAGATGGCTAACCCCAATTTGCATCACCATATGCTCCACATTCCGATTCATTGGAGTGGAGTTATCACAGACAATGATTTCAGGGGAGTGTGAAGGACTCACATCACCTGCCTCGTTAGGAAGGAATCTATGGCAATCACCTGAGGTGTTCAACTGTTGGAGACGGGCCATTAAGACTAATTGCTTCAACAATAGGGTCCTGGCTGAGATAGCTTCCAGCCATGAGCTAATCAAGTTACCTTTGGAATACATGCACAATGTCATTTTTTTAAATCCCCTTGCAGTTGGAGAAGGAAGGTCACATGACAAGCCAATCCTTTGTAAGTTTTAAGCATGTCCTCAGTTCTGTTGAGTAAACAAGTAGCTTAGTGAGAAGATCCAAGTGCAGTCCCTCTTGCCTCCTTTCTTCTTCAACCCACTTGGTAAGCTTAGAGTCCTGTTTGATGACTGAACTCCAGAGACGCCCTGCTGCAGACAGTGATTTTATAAAAGAATCCAACCTAGCACTACCATCTCCCAAAGAACAACTAACGCAGTTGTCAATATTTTTAAATCGGAAGCATCAAGACTATCAAATTTGGCCTAAAACCATTCGAGTTCACCAAATAACAGACTTTTTTTATGGGCACTAATTTGGCCAAACTATCCTTCCCCACTCTGTAATCTGCATTTGTGATGTGTGAACCTAGAGTGTAGGCATGGGTCAATGGTGCATATTTTGCTTAGATCGGTTTAGGTAGAATAAAGCTAAACTCATTGTTAAACCCCAGAAAACCTGTCCTATTGGTTCTTTTATGATCAGTGTGTAAACAGTAAGTACACCCTGAATTGACAAGTATATCCTTTTAAAAAACAAAACAAACCTGAAGCAATCAAACAAGGAGAGGGCAAAGAGGGCGCCATTCGACACCTCCTCCTCACCTGGTTGGAACAATGTGGAACCTTCAAAACTTAAAACATCTCAAGGTGCTTCACTGGAGCGTAACCAGATAAAAACTGACACTAAGCCAAAGTAGGACACATTAGGGCAGGTTACCAAAAGCTTGGTAAAAGAGGTAGGTTTTAAAAAGGGTATGGGGAGAGCACGGGAGTACATCATTGAGATAGAGCCATGATCATATGGAATGGCAGAGCAGACTCGAAGGGTGTCATTCGGCTCTATTTTCTATGTTTCTAGGGCAGAGAGATCAAAAGGTTGGGAGAAAATTCCAGAGCTTCAAGCCTGGACAGCTGAAGGCATAGCATCCAATCGGTTGTGTGAAGGAGGGCGGATGTGGGGTTGGGCTGCCTGGAGATAAACAAGAAGTTAGAGTTAGAGGAATGCAAAATTCTAAGAGGGTTGTAGGACTAGGGCAGGTTACAGAGATAGGGAGAGGCTATGGAGGGATTTGAACAAGAGGGGGATAACTAAAAATGGAGGCGTTCAGGAACTGGGAGCCAATGTAGTTCAGAGAGTACAATGTGATAAGTGAATGAGATGGTGCAAATTAGGATTTGGGCAGTGAGTTTTGGAGCAGCTCAAGTTCATGAAGGATGGCAGATGGGAGGTTGGCCAAGAGAGTACTGCAATTGTAAAGTCTCGAGGTCACAAAAGCATGGATGAAGGTTTCTACAACATAAGGGCTGAGGCAAACGTGGAGAAAGGCAATATTAAGGAGGTGAAAGTGGCAAGCTACACAACATCGCTGTTGATATAAATCCTATGAATGCATCTAGGTTTCACCATAAACCCAATATCTGAAAATATTTTGACCAGTTTAGAAACATCAATGTTTCTAAAAGTAAATGTTTCCACAAAGTAATTCTAAACTTCCTTGACTGGGCACTCGCATTTCATTGCTGAACATTTTTCAGAAAATCATCTTTCTTCAATAATTCTTACATTTTAGCAATCTTCTTTTAATATTCTTACCAATTATTGCTCTTCTATTGAAGATCACGATATTACACTTACCCCATTTTCCTGCTTCGGTACAAAGCTTCAAGCACATTAGGCAGTTTGGATTCAACAGCTGTCTCTATCATGCTGTTGTCAGAAGAGTCGCCACACTTCTGGTGTCAGAGGTGCAGTCTTTCTTCTCTTTTGACAAAAAAAAAATCTTAAAGAGTTAATGTAGTCACATACTAGGAATTGTGTTGCAAGGTAGAACAAGTCTACTTATTCTCGTACTTTTTCTTGTTCCCTGATTTTATGGTGCAGACAGATATATGGGGTTTTTGAGGGAGAGTTGGATAGTGTCTTGTCCCAGGTGAAGGGAGCTTACCTATCATATTTTTCATAATCTTAATTGCTTATGGACCTTTCCAAACTCAACCCACAAATCTATGTTTTCCCAACTTTCTGCTTACATTTGGCACAAACTGCTTCCTACATTGATTACAAAGGCACCATTTCCTAAACAAGCGGAGAAAAAGATGTTATATAAACAGGACTCAAACTGAACAGTAAGTTCAAGATTAATGTCATAGGTGCTTTCTTCAACAATCATAAGAATTATGACACTGATGCAGTAAATGAGGCTCATACTAAATTGAGTTTCAATGATAGAAGCTTACACCAAATGGATCCGAGATGGTCTCCAGCATAAAAACATAGCAAAAACCTCATCCAGCAGTTTTATACAGATACAGGGACTGTGCAAATGGTCTGCACTGAGACAAGAATCTATCATTGAAATCTGCTATATATCTGAAAACAGGGATGAGCAGCTCAATGGGTATTGCAACTAAACAATTCGATTTTGAGATGCAGGATCTGCAACAGTGTAGACAAATAATAAAAATAAAGAGCATTAAGTGAATGATACTTGGCTACTACTACAAAATATTAATGCAGAATGTCCACTAAATGATAACAACAGAGCATAGAAACGTATTTTGTCCTAAGTTAAGAATTGACTTGTGTTAAGCTTGGTATTTTACCAGGAAGAAAAGTGGGGAAAGGAGATGGATAAAACATAAATAGCACTTCATTGAATATCTTTTTGAATATCCTTTTGAATTCCATTTGAAATCTGGATCGATGGCCATGCAGAACAGGCGTGGTAAGCCAAATGCCCTACTCACATTAAAGCAATTTCACCCAGTGTTGCTGTTCAATCTAGCTCATCACAGTAATATATTGCAACCAAACAGAAATCTCAGGTGTAGAAGACAGGCTTACAAACTCGTGGGAGTGATACTAACTCAGCCATTCAAGTTCGTACTCCTATAATAGCACAAGAACAAATTGACACTTCTTCAAAAGCAGGTTTTATGAAAAAAGGAAACAAGATTGAAATTCAATTAGTAGAACTTACTATTGCAGCACAACCGCTAGAAACTGAATCAGGAACAAAATTGAAGTCACTTCAGCTTTTTCTGTAACCAATGATTATTCAAGAATGAACAATGTTCGTGGCCCATTTAATATGCAGTCCTATCTATTTTGTTTCAGATTTCCAGCATCTGCAGTGTTTTGCTTTTACCTATCCATTTTGATGCTGCTTATGCACGCTGGGTCTTTTTCCAAAATATGATTTTGATTTTCTATACATTCAATATCAGCCTGGCATCAATTTAAGGGGATAGATTCCAGGTATCCATGTGAATGGTTAGAACTTGAACAAGCTCCTCAACACTTCAATTACTTAACTTTCTACAAAATAAGCATCAATGCTCTACTGGTACCATGTCATGCCTTTCTTAAAAGGTATCCCAGCTCATCATCTGCTTAGTGATCAAGTGGTTGTTTATATTCAAGTCACAAGCATAAAACTCTTCCTATCAAGAGCACAACACCATGTCAAATTCCAGTGTATGTGATGTGTTTAACTCTAAGAATTAGTTTATCACAATTGAAGGCTCAGTGCTGTTTCAAAGTTTTACCCTATCCAAACTCATACCTTTTTTTCAAAAAATAGAATCAAATTTTAGTGCCTAACACTCAGGACAATCAGACGCGATGCTGGTTAGACTACATTCAGAAATTATTTGAGCAAGATCTCTTTGGGGCTGAACCGGCTCCAAGGTGCCATGTGTGGTATGAGAATTTGGAATGAAGCCAACTTTCTGCAGCAAACTATCAAATCCCTGCACCAGGTGGTCTGCAGTACTCCAGGGCACTATTAATTGGGCCAGCTTGGCTCATTATTGTAATGTAGAGGAGTATACTGCCACTGAAGCTAATACTCTTCCCAACCAGTTTCAGATCAATGCTTTAAGATACAAGGCAACCTTTACCAGATAAGCAGTGGAGAGCTTATGAGTGCTCTGCTTATTAGCTGTACAGTTTTAGCTGGTTTTACTCCAGCAGAATCCTTGTAAATTGATTGTTTCTGTGCCCAAGTTTCGAGACTTGAGTAAATGGTGTATTTTCTTGAGAGTGCAGGTGCATACATCCCCTATTGGGGAGAAACTCTACGTTCATGCATTTTTCAGTAGCTTGATTTAAAACCTCAAAACATTATCTTCCACTAATGGAATACAATCATATATTGGTAGATTGCTAACTTACCAATATAACAATCATGAGTGAGAGCAACAGTTGTCATCGCATAGCACCCACCCTATCTCACTGCCAATCCCAGAAAATAAGTAGTGAGATTAATTAATTTAGAATCGACCCAACGGCAAGGATTTGAACATGCTCCTTTTCTCTGGCCTATATGGCTCAGTAATGCACAATATGGTGCATTCACACCAAATCATCAGAACAAATTTTCATTATTTTAAATTCAATATTTGATTTGACAAATCAAAAGGTAGTAAGGAGTTGAGACGGGTAGATGGTGAAGTAGAATTGGGACTTCCAAGCTAGCTTAGCAAATATTTAGCAGGCCTGCAAGTAAAGCCATTGTAACTAAGTGCAGATTCTGGCACACTTGCCTTTAGTTTCCATCTGTACACCCACAAATTTTAGAAGTTTCCATAAACTGCAGAAATAAAGCAGAAGTTCACTGCTCGCGTTATATCTACAAGGACAAGTTAAGAAACATGTTCAAAATTTGCAGAATTAAAGCTAACTATTCAAGTTAGTAACATGAAGCATTTGCAATTTTTCCCTACTTGCCTGTGCTATAGCCTTTATTGCAAGTATCACACAATAAGCTACATTTATTTTTGAACCACAGCAGAGTCACTTTGCAATAAGTTTTATTAGAAGAGGAGATTGGGAAACATTATTCCACAGGTGTATTTGGTCATGAAAAGATACACCATTATTAGTGTGTAGATATCACAAGTAACTCAACTGATTCTCCCCATATGACAATTGGTTGCCACCATTCCCATAGAATCATTTTTCATGTTTTAGCTAACAGTCTAATTTGGAAGCGATAAGTGAATGTCAAGAAAAAATTGGAGCTAAATTCAAGTTTCTCTTCAGAATTTTTCATCCAATAGAAAATTGGTCTTCCTCTCACCATCATGAAATCAATGAATGAATTTTGTCCTGAAGGTATCTTCAAGCACATCGCAGCCACCAAGTTACTTTTAAAATATGCACATTAAAAAAAAATTGATGGGGGTGGTATTGACTGAGGGAAAATTTACGATTAAAAATACCAGCTTCTCTTCAAATGGCAACAGGGGTGCATTTACATCACCCCTATCCAGAATAGGAATAGTACCCTCAATGTATTGTTGATTGTAACTGTTGATTGAAGTGTTCAGTTTTATTCACCACCTCAGATAATGAAGCAGCCCATATCCACATGCAGCAAAACTTGTGAAACATTCAGGTTTAGGTTGGCGTATGGCAAATAACATTCACCCCACACAAGTGGCACACAATGACAAGAAGAGAAAGTCTAACTCCCCATGACATTCAATAGCATTACCATCACTGGATCCTCCATCAACATTCTGGGTTGGGAGAGAGTTACCATTGACCAGAAACCTAACCTGGCCCAGCCACATATATACCGTGGCTCCAAGGGTAGGTCAGACTTCGGCTATTCTGTGGTAATTAACTCACCAAAGCCTCTCCACAAGGCATAAGTCAAGTGAGTGGAGAATATTCCATTACACCTGGATGAGTGCTGCTCCAACAATAGGGAAGTCTTGCTGAAACTATACATGGCACTAGTTAGACCACAACGAGAATTTTGAACAGTTTTGGTCCCCTTATTGAAGGAAAGATATATTGGCATGGAGGAAGTCCAGAGAAGGTTCACCAGGTTGATTCCGGGTATGGAGGGATTTTCTTACGAGGAGAGGTTGAGCCTGTACTCATTGGAGTTTAGACAAATGAGAGGCAACCTTATTCAAACATATGAAAGATTGTTAGGGGGCTTGACAGGGTAGATGCTGAGAGGATGTTTCCCCTTGTGGGACAGTCTAGGACCGGAGGGCATAATCTCAGAGCAAGGGGGTGCCCATTTAAAACAGAGATGAGGAGGAATTTCTTCTCTCAGAGGGTAGTGAATCTGTGGGATTCTTTACCGCAGAGGGCTGTAGCAGCTGGGCCACTAAGTATAATCAAGGCAGAGATAGACAGATTTTTAATCAGTATGGGAATCAAGGGTTATGGGGACAAGGCAGGAAAGTGGAGTTGAGGATTATCAGATCAGCCATGATCTCATTGAATGGCAGAGCAGACTCGATGGGCCAAATGGCCTACTTCTACATCTTATGGTCTACAAAGTAGACATTTTCTAAGTAACTACTTCAGGTGATAAAGGCACACGAAATGCAGCTGAGCTCTTTATCCACCATCCTTTAGGCACTGCAGTAACACAAGAGCATCGTGTGGTAGTTTTGTCCCAATTTGCTTTGCACTTTACTTTTCCTTTTAATCATGGAAGATTTTTGGAATTGGTTTAGACCATAGCAAAATCCAAAATATCCAACCTTTTCCCCCCAAAGTTCATGTTTACAACACTTCTTAAAAAAAACAATAAATTCTTTATTTTACATATATTACATACATTTTGCATAAAAAGATGCAAAAACTACTATACAAGTGCTTGACAAGAAGTTCATAATGGTATCAAAATATAGGAGGAAGTCAACAGGATTGCATTCTTAGTCACAAATACAAGCATGCAGTTTGAGGTTGAGATGGCAGCATAAACTGCTAGGTTGAAGCATTTCATCAAGATCACCATAGTCATAGTCCTGAGATGAGCTATTATTTTAGAATCACAGCCTGCATTTTTCTTTACAAAATGTATACATAGTTGAGAGAGAGCTGAGAGAGCAGGAAGCTCAATTCAAATTTTATCCAGAGTTTGTTAGGTCTGGAAGGGGAGGGGGCTTTGTATTCATGAGGTGACCAGCAACTATTCTGGGATTTTACTATAAAAAAGGAACAACATAGCCTACATAACAATCAAAAAAAAAGCATGCATTGTATTTCCTTTTAATGTGCCAACAACTACTTCAGACTGCATGCTGTGAGGGAAGTACTATGCTGGATGCTATGCATAATACCATTGCAAATGCATTAAAACAGAATTATTGCACAGCAATAAGATCAGTCCTTCCCTTGTATTTTACAGACTGTAGATTAATCTGATATAGATTCTCATCCCAAAAGAAACCTCAACACAGGAATTCACCTTTCAAATGAATTAGTACCCAAAGACAACCCTTAAGTTATAACCTGGTAATTCATGCCATAATCACCCAAATCACTTCTAAAGCTGCCATAAGTATTGATTATTCAAAACTATTTCAGAAGGCTCTTTTTACAACAATTGTTTACTAGACGTTACAAATAATCTTAAAGTGATCAAAATGTCCATGTGATTATCAAAAATTTCGCCAAAGTCACGATTTATAAACAATTAAATTAAATTAGAGATTTATGGACAGGGCAGAAAGCACAGTATAAAAGTCCAACTTCTCAGTGCTAACTCTTAGCTCTAAAAGGCCTGGAAGACAATCCTATGTCATCTTGGCCAAGTATTGTGTAAGGAAGGGGGGAATTTAAACATTAGAAACCAATTAAAATGCACATTAATCCTGTGAAACTGCAGCTGCAGTACAGAAAACGGAAGTGATTCCAATGTGAAGAAAATAGAAAAAAAATTGTTCAAAGGCACTAAGTTGGTGAAATAAAGGCAACAGTAACAAAATTGTAATGGATTTTCCTGATTCATTAAATCCAAATTCTTTCAAATGAAATTATATTTAATAAATAGTCAAACTCAGAATCCAGGCCTTATAGATTTTCTGAAATTCCCAAAATGTTATCTACCCATCAAAATAATTATAATGTGCAAAATAATTTCAGTATGGCTTATATAGATGCTAAATATAAAACCTGATGCCAGAAATTTCAGCACAGACGTACTAATAGTCACTCACTCTCACAAAAGCTGCATCTAGGTGTTGGCAAGACTGGTTAAATAAAAAAGAGAATATCAGCACTGGACTGGGGAGCTTCTTGGTTGAAGCAATATTTGTCTTACAAAAAATGAATCGCAATTCTGCAGCAAACACAAATACATATAGTTAATTAAAAATATTTGAAAAAACTCATTGTATTATGTGCCTTATGTTCCATATTCACCCACTAAAGACAATTGCTAATTTGATGCTTTCCAAAAACGAGCTCAATAAAATGATTTACTGCCTCATTAAATTGCAGTAATAAAAGCTAGTAATAACATGCTTTAAATCAAATGGTTTTAGGCTCCCTAGGATCTGTCAAATTTCTATTCCTGTGGAGGTATGTCTGCAATATCCTATCTCTGAGTTGTTACTTTTTAAAAGTAAAAGTCTCTTATCACAGAATATAATATGTACAATAGCATGAATCAAGTATAGTACAGAATGTTCATCATTTGGTTTGTACAATATTCCAGAGGCATTGGCACAATACACATGTATGTTGTGAACAATTCATCACCATTGAAACAGAAATTGAGCGAGCTGTTCATTTTTGTCATCCCTGACCCCAGATCAAACTCCAATGTTAGGACATGCTCAAACATCAACTTAAAAAGTAACTGCCAAGAACAGTTCACAAATTTATAATACTGAAGGTCAACCTTACTTGGTTTAAGCTAAATTTGTTCGAGTCCATATCTTTATGAATTACTATTGGTAGTGAAGTTACAAAGTTCCACTTCTAACCCTATATCTACCAGGAGTCTAGAGCTGAATTTCTAGTAGATTTAGTCCACTAACCATTTTAAAACTTTGATTAAAGATCACATCAATCTAATAATCAAAAAACTGGCATCAACTTACATGGCTGTGAAGCATACAATATTTCAATGTTCAGAATTCCTCCAGAACTAGTCTGGTGAAAACTAGTCAATTTAACGCATAAGACACGGTGGTCATACAAAATCCTTCGACACATGTAGTGTTATGATGATTTTTCAACAGCATGGTGAATTCCGGTGACTTTCACTTTTGGGCACATCCCTTAGCTGAATGTAATCCCCTTGGTTTTGGGTCGGAGATCCCAAACTAGGCTTTGACATCAAACACTCTACTAATACTCTGGAAAATCAAAGAAAATGGGATTTTATGTTAAAATGGTCATCTAGAAAACAAGATTAGTGTCCAGAATTCTAAAAACATTTGAATTTTAAATAAATTACACCGCTTTTGCTTCCCTACATATACAAGAATACAGAATGCTTTATAAAGCAGCAAAATAAAAAGCAATGTCTTTAAAATTTCCTGAAATTATTCTATTATTACAGTAACAAATTCCAAAACAGTGAATACTTTGGAACAGTTCCACAACACACCTCATGGCTTGAGCAACATTCTTGTTTTCTTTCACAGAAGTTTCAATCCAACCAACAAAATGGTTTTCTTTACTGAACAGATCAATCTCATTTCTGCTGATTGCCCATTCTGACAAGTCACACTATTTGCAAAGGGTGGGGGGGGGGGGGGGGGGAGGAAGAAGAGGAGAAAAAGGTGAACAAAGAAAGTATTTTTCTATTAAAATACAAAGCATAATCCAAATAAAATTTCAGTTTAGGGAGTTAACCCTTTGCATTTTTAAAATGACTACCACTTATGTACTAAACAACTATAGCAATAGATGAGATTTTTAAAAAAGAGCTTTTGAGGGGCCGTCAAAAGGTAAAGATTTAGTTTCAATTCCTAGTTGTGGGGGGAATATTTCTTTGCAGCTGGTAAAGATGGTTCTGAAAATTTAAGTCATAAAACCAAGATCCTATTTAATTATCAGAATTAACTCAATTATCTCTTCCATCCCATCCAGATTGTATTGGCAAAAAAACCCAATAAGTATTGGTCATAGCCTTACTATATATTTGAAAAAAGATAGCCATAGAATATTTAATCATGTTGCAAACTTTTCTTACAATTCACACGTGTTATTTAAAATACTGCTCCACAGCACTGCAGTTTATCCCAATAATTTTAGCACCACCTAGTGGTTAATCTTTCAGTATTAACTTTATTTTAACAATTCATTACCTGTATTTTTTTCTCCTTAAATTCAAGCTGCCATGGACCACAAATCTGCTTGGCAAAGAGGTTCGAAACCTGCTCCCAAACTCCTGCTAATACTGCTCTGTTGCCAGAGGGTATGCAGAGCTGCCTTTGCTTCTGATTTGGAAGCCATTTGTTGAAGGGGGCATCAGGTTTCCATTTGCCAACTTTGCTCAAGATCAAGGAACTGCAAACTCACATTTCACCAGTACTGAGAGCACAGGGGAGCTCCGAGATGATGTGCTGTTATGTTTATTAAATGTATTTAAAAGGCCAGAGACAAACTGCATGCGTGCGCAAACAATTGTAAAATACCAAAAATAAAACCAGTTGATTAAAGTAACCCAACAACCTAGCAACCAAGCAGAATTATTTTCAAGAACTAAAAACAGGCAACATCAAATTACCTAACTGCACCAAAAAATGGCGTGGGTAAACAAAAGCAACAATAGAAGGGGGTCAAGTGTGCACATTGGGTACTGACTAGATTTATAGTAGTCTGTTCTGGGTCTTTTGCTGTTTTATATTACTCAAAAAGGGCCATGTGAAAGCAACTTGTGAAAAAAACAATTTGCTACAAACTATGCAAGCAGATTAATCACATTCAAATGCATCTGAACAAATTTGAACAGCTGGGTTAAGGAATGGCTGATGAAATTTAAAGTGGAAGAACGCAAATGATGTACATCAGAAAACAAAATTTGTTTGCATACATTGAAAAAGATGGAAATGAAAAAAGAAAGATTTGAACACATCTTATTTTGGGAATAGCCAATGAAAGATTGCTGCAAAAGAATTAATAGGATCCAGGATGAATCTTACAAATCAAGTACTGGAAACAGTGGTCAAAATGGTGATTTTTTTTTACATTTTATCTTTGAAAAAGGAAAAATCCTCAACATTGGAAAAGGGATATTGAAACAACTTCCTTCATTCCTCCTTTGAAAGGAGGTATTGATGCACTGCAGAGTTCAAATATGAGTGTTCAAGTTATACGGTTGACAATTTACTTCTCAAATCGAGGAAAAGATTGAGGGTTGATTGATTAAGTTATTTAAGCCAAAATAAAAACCCAAGCAGCTTATTAACACTTAACCTCAACTAAAATACTGGAGGACAAGTAGATAAAGCAACAAGCTTCAAGGAGTAGGAAGGATCAGAGGTTCTTCCTCCAAAGGCAGCAGATATGTGGAATACATTCTCATCAAAAGTGCTAATGTTAAATCTTAAAAACTGACATGTTTAAATATCTGGTTTAGAGTAGGATTAAAAGTTATACTGATAAGCGTCAGACAATCACTTAATGAAAAACTGATTATCCTTACAACTTTGAATTCTGCAATCAGGTTGTACGTCACAAAAAGTTGATAGAAAATTAGTTGTCATGGAGGAATAGGACAGAATTTCAGAACATCATATCTTGGAATCTTCTGCCTTTGCTCATTTGTTTTTGTCAGATTTCTGCATCGTTGAGTTCTAGTTACCAGATTTTTTTTAAAAAGAAAAGTTTGACAAATTATGTTTTACTCTAAATTAGTCCAAGTGCACCCTGGTTACTTTAGAGTTGAGAAACTTTGCATTACAAATGGAAAAATAATATAAATCTTGGAACAAGTGCTGCATCAAATCCACTTCAATTCACCTTGTTTGCCAAGAGGATACATGGCACAGGGCTTCCATCCACCAAAGCAACTTTGCTGTCTAAATCATGCTTCCACTTAAGGCAATTCCGGAAGGTTGCTGTATTTGTCACATCAAACATAACAATGCACGCTCCGGCATCTCTGTAGTATAATCTGGTCATGGAAGTGAAGCGCTCTTGGCCTAAAATACAAATTAATCATTTATTCATGGAGCAGGATGCTGACCTACAATGGAGTCCTTTCACCATCTGAGATGATGGAAGTCTTTTTCTGGCAAATTCAAGTGACAAAAATTGTGGGGAGATTGGGAAGGGAGAGAGGAAAAAAAAAAAACTTAATTATGCAGCAAAGCCTGCATAACAAAAATTGCAGACAGATTTGGTATCTCATTTCTGTTACAAAAGATAGAAATTTTAGATAAAGTAACTTGTTTAGGCAAGCTTTAAAACATGATAGCAGGGAAGCTCAGCAGCCAATTCATGCTGCAACTAGTTATTTGAGTGGTCTAGGTACAAAGTGAAACATTATCAAATGCCAATTCATTACACATGTACACAAAAGTAAAGTCCCTTCATTCAGGGTAGAAATGCCTTCCTTCTTTCAACTAGAAGGAAATTCACAACTAGAGCAATATTAAAAAGTTTTACTCAACTATTATACCATTTACAAATGGCGAAGGAGAGGCAGGATTTGATAACTTTTTGCTGCCGAGGACACCGATATAAAAGCAAATGCACCACATGGACTGCAGCAGTTCAAGGCGGCAACTCACCCAGCTTCGCAAGGGCAATTAGAGATGGGCAATAAATGCTGGCCAGCCAGCAAAGCCCACATCCCATGAAAGTGTTAAAAAAACACAGCAATGCACAATATTGGGATAACTAATTAGGGACATTTTAAAGCAGAATATTTTGGAAAAGAAACATCTTCATCCTCCTGACTCACTGTACTATTAAAATAGGATTTACATGGAGAAAACACTGATGTTCTCCTGTTACCTGCCAGTAATGGATTGTATGTTTATCAAGTACTGCCCCTCCCACTTATTTCTAGAGTTGAATCTTATAAATGGGGATAAGAGTTATGATTATATTTATAATTCCATCTTTTGTCATAATCTTTTAGCTACAAGGCTCTTAATGGTTTATATTATATTTTCTACCACAACAGACGACCAGGTCAACAAGAGCACTTCTGTGGTTAAAACCAATCCTTTCTTCCTCCATCAAACCCACTATACCCCGCAAGCCAGAAGCACCAAAAGGAGGCCAAGTGTAAGCAGCAGGCAAGGATGGGATGCGAACCAGCCCATCACTAGAGTTAGCAATTCATTTAAAAATGGTTCGTTTGTTGAGAATTTAGTGGAATGAGGCCCTCTTACTTTACCCTTTGGAATAGTTGAAAAATACTTTTTTGTATGTAGCATTGTAATTTAATCTGATAAGTCCAAACAAACCGTAGCACTATTTTAAAAATAATTAAAATTTCACACAAGTTCACCTGGGACTTTATGCCGCATTATACCCTTGAAAGTATATTTTTTAAAATAAAAAAAAACTTATAAAAAGGTTTGTCCTACTTTTAAAAAAAATCTTAAAATTATCTTCATTCTATTTGGTTACTTATGAAGCAAGTTTAACAAAATGTAATTGCTTCCTATTTGATCAGGTGCCCAACCATACACTATTATCAGCATGATACTGGATCAGAAGGTGAAGGAAAGATTATCTTCTTCCCAGAATTTTCCCAACAGCTGTGCAACAGTGAGTGATTTTTTTTTTTGTTAAGAACATCTCCAACACAATTTCCAAAATAAAAAACTTGCCACGTGGCTGTCAATTATTGCCTTGCAAACTCAATCTTGTTTTTGAACAATATTTCAATCACCGCTGATATTTCTTCCCCAACGGGGAACTGTTACCGTGATTTAAAAACAGTAGACTACTACTGTACTTAGGAAAACTCAGGAGGCTGGCATAACATTAGGCATTATACCATTTTTTCCCCCAATGCAGCCCATTTCATTACTGGTGTACTAACATTGGAACCTTAATAGGTGCTTACCTGCTATGTCCCAAAGCTGGAGTCGAACGGTTTCAGTGTCGGACCATTGTACAATCTTCAATGCAAAGTCCACTGAAAATAATGAGACAAAGATATAGCTGTAACATTCTGAATGGGGAAAAAAAACTTTAAAAAAAATATTCAGTAATTTAGCAAAGATCCAAAAGTCAGAAGACATTTGTCTCTGGCCTGGATTTTGCGGTGATCATAATAGCAAAACCGTCAGTGTTCACTGTTATTAATCCATTAAAACCAACAGTAGCTTCAGAAGCCTGATCATGTGCAGAATAATGCAGAAATACAGAAGGCGCTGTTAGTCATTCGACATTCCCCCATCTTTACTATTGAGGTTCCCAGAGTATAATCCCAAAGCAGGGAATTGATGACGGCTTCCACTTTTATACGGTTACTCTTGCTGTAGGGTCAAAAACCCCTTGAAAAAAAGTTACACCTTGTTAAATGTACTAAGTCTATAAGAGGAGGGCTTATGGCGCCGTGGGTAGCATCCCTGCCTCCAAGCCAGAAGCTCAGAATTTGAGTCCCATCCCGGGGCTTGATGGCCAAAGAAGGCGCATTCTTAACAAAGCCAAAAAGAAGTTGAGCATCAACCTGCAAATCCTACCAACACACATCACACCAATGGCAGACAGTAAGAGAAGAGATTCCTGGTCAGCCATGTGATGGAAAGAACGTTGGAGCCTTTACCAACACTACGCATAGCTCCAGGCTACAATATGCATATAAAATGTGTATGTTGCTACAGCAACTCTGACTTCCCAAGTGAACTGCAATGCACCACCACCAAGTTAGTTCTTACTGCTAAACACTCACACTGGCCTTGAAAAGCTAACTGTATATGTGAAATGTCAACTTTCTTCATAACAGAAATTCACATTTTAATTTTCAAAAAGCATTTGAAATGTTATCTTCCACCGTAACTCCATATTTACACCCCCATCAACTATTTCACCATCTGCAAAAATTTAAAGTTAAAAAAGTGAAGGGATTCAGTGGTTATTTCTTCGTTTGCTGTCCGTGAGAATACCTCAATGTGATTGGTGACTTGCCAGCTTGCTGATTTCGTTGCTGCTGGATGCCTAGAGATTCCCTTGACTTGGTGCCAGATTTAAAATGCCAGCATGAAAAGAGCAAATCCACACCAAAGAGATTGCTGGATCATTGTGGGCACCATTCTTCAAGATCAGCAGCAAGAACCATTGCTTTGCTGCTGGCCTCAAAATTTAACCCAGCTTTCCAAAAATAATGACCCAGCCAAGAGAACTCTGCTCCAGGTCCACCAATAAACAGCCTTCCTGAACAAAACATTTGGCAGTAAGGCACTATTACAAGTTCCAACTCCTCTGATGAAAAAAATCCTTTCTGCATCTGTAGTTCCAAGGAACTAAAACGAACTTCAATTTCTCCCTTCCTAGGATGGGACAGCACCAACCTTGAAACAGCCCTTCTAGAATTACATAAAATTTCAAAAAATTTCCATTTTAATGTCCATAATACCGAGTGAGCCAGCTGAAGCCATCAGTTTTGAATATGTATACCAATTAAAATTGAGGAATATGTAGTACTGAAATGAATAAATCGGAGAAAAGTCACAGTCTATTGACTCATTTTATTGCACCACTGCTAATTATGTCACGAAGACGTACATTCCAAAGTTAGAAATTGCACTTCAAGATTATGCCTGTGAACAGGACTTTTTTTTTGAAAAGAGGAAGAATCCCATTGCACCTACTTTACATTTATTACATAGGCAGCTTCATCTTTACATTTGATTACATTTTAATTATCAGAAAGGTCAGGTTTCAAATTTACAATTTTTGGCTATATGTTCATTGAAATCCTGTTCCATGGGTTCGTTACCAGTGTTAAAAATTCAAATTCTGCATTTTAGCTAGATAATGACTCCTAAACTTAAGTAGCAATAATCTGATCAAAGCCCAGTGACTTCATTTACATAAGGACATTACTTCATTAAAATACTGAACAAACTGAAGTTATGAAGGCTTTTCTACAGTGTAGAAACCTTTTTAAACAATGCTCAAGTTAGTTACTGTAAACTACTATGGAATCTACAAGAAAGGTGAAGAGCCTGTGTTTCTATGCAGTTTTCCAACCTCAGGACATTCCAAACCATTCTACAGTTGATGAATTACTTTTCATGTGCTGCATAGACAACCAATTTGCACACAGCAAGACCCCTTAAACAGTAACAAAATAAATGACTGGTTAAATCAATCAGTTGTGGGACAAATTTTAGCCAGGAAAATTCCATATTCTGGAAAAAGTAGCATGGGGTCTTTTGCACATTCGGCAGGTCCTCGGTTTAAAGGCTTATCTGAAAGGCAGCACCTCCTGCACCAACGTTTCCCAGTGCTATGCTGAAGTGTCAATCTAGATTATTTCTGGAGTCACAGAGAAACCTCAATCATCTTGCTCAGAGCCAAGAGAGGTTATCAGTTTGCCAAGCTGGTAGCTGAAATACTGAAATGAATTGAAGCTGTTGAAATTCCCATTATACTTTTGACTTTTTTACCCCCCATTCACAGGATGTGGGCATCACTGGCTGGGCCAGCATTTATTGCCTATCCCCAATTACCCTTGAGAAGGTGGTGGTGAGCTGCCTTCTTGAACCGCCACAGTCCATGCAGTGTAGGAACACCCACAATGTGCTGTTAGGGAGGGAATTCCAGGATTTTGACCCAGCGACAGTGAAGGAATGGTGATATATTGTCAAGTCAGGATGGTGGGTGGCCTGGAGGGGAACTTCCAGGTGGTGGTGTTCCCATGTGTCTGATGCTCTTGTCCTTCTGGATGGTAGTAGTCATAGGTTTGGAAGGTGCTGTCTAAGGAGCCTAGGCGAGTTCCTGATCTTGAAGATGGTACACACTGATGCCACTGTGCGTTGGTGGAGGGAGTGAATGTGTGTGGGTGGAGTGCCAATCAAACAGGCTTTGTCCTGAATGGTGTCGAGCTTCTTGAGCATTGTTGGAGCTGCACTCATCCAGGCAAGCGGGGAGTATTCCATCACACTCCTGACTTGTGCCTTGTAGATGGTGGACAGGCTTTGGGGAGTCAGAGGGTGACTAATACCATCATTTTCTCCACGTGAGAAATTGCATTTGTGACTAATATTGGGGTAGATTTTAATCTTTAGCACCGGGACACAAAGAAAATCACCTGTGCTTAGCACAGAAAAATAGTATAGGGCAGGGCACATGCATATTAGAAAAACTGCCCAATTCTCTTTCCATTAAGGTTACACAATCCTTCCCATCTAATTTTGGCTCTGTGAAATACCCATGCTTTACACATGAGAACTAAAGGCAAAGTCTACCCGTTACAGGAATATGTACTAGGCAGCAGTATCCATTAGGTACACTTATCTCTATCTTGTACCCTGTGAATGTTAAGTGCCTTATCGGGTGCAAAATTGTTGAAATATAGGGATGGAATTGTTTTAAAATGCTTCCCATGTGCACAAAGTTTCCCTAAAAATTAAACAGCGCCCATTACATTACTTATTGCACATTCTCACTGTAGATCAGACAATATCATTATGCTACTACATATTAAGTTAAAGGATAGCCTAAACTTGAATGCTTATTCAGTTTTAAATTAGCCTTTTTAAACTGACGTGAGGTTGCTATTCTGCTACAACTAGAACCATTTTGGTTTCTGGGTGTAAAAAAGGAACCGAGCTACAAGAGTGCCTCGTTAATTTTCCAAGGGCCACTGCAGTTAAAGTGAGATCTACAGTCTATATCATAGGTCTGCCTACAGAACAAAAGCTTATAACTCACTTGTGCATGACATACACAGTGATGTTTGTTAGAGGCAGAATAAAGCTATTACAAAACAAGCTTACTCCACTTATGAAATTACTAGCAATTTACGATTTGGTTGCACGTACTGTTCAAGAGCCTTCAAGTGGACTCACTGGTTTTCAATCCATTTGACTACTTCTCCAAATTGCAAACCTCACCCCTTAATTATTGGACCCTTGAGAGAATTTGTGGCACTGATTGTCAACCCACATTCTCAAAAGCAATTCAAGAATTTGGAAGAAATTGGTATGGTTTCACTCTTCCCCAGCCACCCACATCCACCACCTTACTTACATTAAGCAGATTTCCTCATATACCTGTTGCTGAATGATGTACTTCAAAACTAGAAACTGTCAATCTCTTGGGCTTGTTAATATTTCACAATGCTTCATACATGCCTTCCTTTCTCTCACCTTGAAAGAAAAATGGCAAAGCTTAACTGAATCTTCAAGAACCATTTCCTCATGTGCAGCTCTGCCCACACATTATTGTGTAAAAGTCATCAGCAACTTAGTTTGACTCACAAACACACCCAGCTAATACACAGCTCACGTTCCTACAAAAAAGCCTTCAACTTGACAATTCATGATAGACAAAACATTCCCACCTCAGATGCCTATATCACAGTAGTTTCATTTACTACTTCTACTCTGGTCAAGCAAACTAATTGATAATTCCAAACTTCATTGTGTGATTTGTCCTTCAATCTGGAAGGCTGATGATTAAACAGATACTCTGATATGGGTTAAAATAGTAGAGAACTTGAAATATTTTACTTTGACAATAAATTATAAAGACAGCTAGTTTTCACAACAGAAACCTACATTAGATATGCTGACCATGAACCCACACTTGTGATTTTCATCAAAAGTGAATAACGAGGGCAGGTTAACAAACTGAACATTGTTTTTTCTATAAATAAAAACAAAGCAAAAGGGAGTTCACCAAGTGGAGACTTGCGTGCAATATTTTTTAATGAGGCCATGTGAGACATTGCTGTTTTTATCCTGTTTGATGACTTTCACTTCAGGAATGTTCCTAAAACAATTGAATGCAACAAAACTCAAATGGGTTGTAATCATTAATCCTGATAAGTGTAATTTTATATAAAATTAACTCAAGATTTTGTACAGTTCTCTGGACTCAATTCAGGTCAGCATGAGAAAGTGATAAAGAGGAAGAAAACAAAAGATTGGCACCATTTACCAAGTCACAAGACAAAGTACAGGTTAATTAGTGGTATCTTCAATTCTTAATTTCACTGCTGATACTAAAAATTGTTTCTCCTGCTAAGAGGCATTAATTGTTAAAGCTTACTTTAAAAAGCAATTTAAAAAGATACAGTACCCTACCTACACTTTAAGTTAAGTGCATAGAAATTTTTTAAGACAACAGCAGTTTAAAAGTGACAGTTAATTATAATATAAAATTTACTAAACAAAATCACATGCATGACAAGGTTAAAAAAAGTCACGAGCAGTTTTGATGGGAGTAATTAAGGAAAAACTATTTCCACTGGCAGGTGGGGTTGGTAAGCTCAGGAGACAGATTTAAAATAATTGGCAAAAGAACCAGGAGAGAGATTAGGACGTTTTTCTTTTAAAAAAAAAGAAATGGAGCAAGTTATAATGATCTGGAATGCACCGTCTAAATGGAAACAGCAAAACACTCAAAAGGGGATTAAATGCAAAAAGGGGAATTTTTAGAGGGCTTGGGGGGGGGGGGGGGGGGGGGGGGGCATGGGGCTAATTAAAGACAGCTCGAAGGGAAAGCACTGGACAAAAATGGGCTGAACGGCCTCTCTGTGGGGT